>NC_134494.1:23123853-23391353 GCF_040206685.1 Ascaphus truei | reverse complement strand
CCTGTATCACCCTCAAATACTTTCTGGGCAAGCTACCCAGCTACCTGAACAAGCTCCTCACCCCTACCACATGCAGCACCTATCACCTGAGATCAGACTCCAAAAGGCTGTTCATGGTCCCAAGGCTCAACAAAGTATCCGGACGTTCCTCCTTCTCCTTCCGTGCACCCCAAAACTGGAACAACCTACCAGAGACTCTCATATCCACCACCAGCTTAAGTTCTTTCAAATCTAAGGCTCTCTCACATTTTAATCTGGTCTGTAACTGTTTCATACGCTCATAATATATATTTTCTTTAACTGTGCACGCAATGTCTTGTATATAATGTATACCTTGTTCATTTATGTAACTGTATTTGTAACCATGTATTATTTGTTTTCTCTGTGCCCAGGACATACTTGAAAACGAGAGGTAACTCTCAATGTATTACTTCCTGGTAAAATATTTTATAAATAAATAAATAAATATTATTATTGTTCAAACTCAAAAAGGGATATTGCAAGGATGGCCCTACAAGGGTTATTATGCTGTAAACTTTACAATAGTTAAGAAGAAAATCAATAAAAAAAATTCACAAACAAGAGAATGCATCAAGGAAATCTTCCTATGATAAATATTATACTAATCCCCCCCATGTATTTATCCCCATATCACATAACAGCCTGAGACCAATTACCAAATGTTGGTTCATGTAAAAAAAATAGGTGGAAAATAACAGGGAAAGGTTGAGTCAAAACTTTAGAACTCTACAAGATTCCTTTTATATTCTCCCATGCACTCTTTTTGTAACATGCGTTGTCACGGTAGCCGTCCCTATGACATATGGTCATGATGTTTCTGTAACGGGACGTTCCAAAGGGTTCCAGATGGAGCTTGTCTTTGGCAATCGGTGTCAGGTGCTGGTAGGGGAACCGACCGAGCCAGATTGGGAGATATCAGCTCGTGTATACCCAATAGTTGAAGTGCCCTTGGCTACACCGTAACACTAATTTTCAATTGATAAATCTGGAGAACAGCTACATTTGTATTTACAATCAAATTGCTTCACTTTCTTTACCTATTTGTTTTTAGATCTGGTTATTTGTTAAACATGTTTAGCACTAAAATCAGAAACTACAGGCATACCCCGGTGTAAGGACACTCACTTTAAAGTACACTCGCGAGTAAGGACATATCGCCCAATAGGCAAACTGCAGCTCGCGCATGCGCCTGTCAGCACGTCCTGAACAGCAATACCGGCTCCCTACCTGTACCGAAGATGTGTGCAAGTGGGGAGACTATAGAGCCTGTTACAAATGCGTTATTTACATCAGTTATGCACGTATAGGACGATTGCAGTACAGTACATGCATCGATAAGTGGGGAAAAGGTAGTGCTTCACTTTATGTACGTTTTCGCTTTACATACATGCTGTGGACCCATTGCGTACGTTAATGCGGGGTATGCCTGTATACTAATACAGTACGAGAACACAAAAATCACAGGTATAACACAATAACAGGTAATAAAACCAGCAATAATGAAAGCAGAAATAAAAAAGGAAAAATATACAACCAGTGATAAATTGCAGCTCAACCTTCAATGGATCTTCCTTGTTGATCCTTTACTAGTTGTGGCGCCAAGAAGTCAGGGAGCGCAGTACACCAGTGGGAACATGTGGGGAAAGAGCATACACAAATAATAGTGCAACACTGTGTGATAAAATAATGATTAACATGAAACTACATATGAAAACAAAAATCCATGAAAGATGAACAAATAATGAAGATGCTACACGAATTAGCTTTACCCCCTGCCGCAGTCCATCACTCACAGGTTATCATCTCCCACAACGGACGCTGATTGTGTGTTATACACATTGCCTGAATTTGGGGCTCTCTTGTAAGTCCCCATTGCATCTGTACTGTATGCTGTATGGTGTCTGCTTGATCAATACACCTGATGTTCTTCTGATTCGTGTAGCATCTTCACTATTTGTTCATCTTTCATGGATTTTTGTTTTCATATGTGGTTTCATGTTAATCATTATTTTATCACACAGTGCTGCACTATTATTTGTGTATGCTCTTTCCCCACATGTTCCCACTGGTGTACTGCGCTCCCTTACTTCTTGGCACCACAATACTAATACAGTACCTTCTTAAGGGATCACTGCTCAGTGTCTTGTGGTTCCCGACGCTAGTCTCTTGGCAGTCCTATAAATAACCTGGTAATCACCAGTACCTGGTTGTCACCCTACCGTACTGCTGGTATATGGAGTTACTTTTGGCATTAACAATTGTTTGTTTCTTGTATAGTGCTGACAGTGTATGCGGCGCTGTACATAGAATTTGTGCGGGCACACTTCCTACCCCATAGAGCTTACAATCTATGTTTGCAGTGGCTGAGGCACAGGGAGATAAAGTAATGTTCCCAAGGTCCCGACATCAGGATTTGAACCAGGCTCCCCTTAATGCCGGAGTCAACACCGTTACTCATTGAGCCACGCCAGCCCATCATACCGATCACCAGATTAGAAGAAATGGGTTTAGCAACCCTCTGCACTCCACTGCGGAGAGCGTTATAGCAGCAATCTCTGGCAAACAGATTTTTTTGTAAAGTTTCACTGAACCTGGGGATCTCTAGGAGCACATCCGTGCCCCCCCCCCCAACCACCAGTGGCCCCCTTGTTCTCAAAATATTTGTAGTGGTCTTTTGTGTGCTGGTGTCAATACAAAAAACTGCACATTCGTGGTCACGAATAGAAATTTGCAGCACCGGCTCCCAATGATGTTGCAACTATACAGGCAGTCCTCGGTTATCCGACACAATGCGTTACTCAAAATGGCGTCGGATAGCGAAGCGTCGTAAAGCGAAACACGTTTTACCATAGGAACACTGTTTAAATGAAAGGTTCCGTTCCTGAAGGCATTTTTAACACTAAAATACACCAACTATTTTACGCAGGCAATAAGATATGCAGCACACACATAAATTCCATAGTGTATATACTGTATTATATATAATATAACATATAATATAATATTATATAGTATAATATAATATTATATAATATATATATTATATACACATAAACAACTTTGCAAAGCGTCGTAAAAGCGTTGGATAAGCCGTTTTGGCGTTGTAAAAATGGACATAGGTATGTACAGTATTGCATAGCGTTGGATAAGCCATTCGTTGTAAAACGAGGACTGCCTGTAAATTGGCCGGGGAAGCGAGCCCTAACCCCCACAGCAATGTTGGGTTACAACAGTTCATAGATCAGTAAGGCTGCGCTTATAGTGCCTGGCGACGGTGACGCGACGTTGCGCCAAAACGAATACATTGAATCCGTCGCATGCGCTTATAGTAGGCGCGACGGAGCGTCCAAAAATTTGGAAGCCAGGTAAATTAGATTTTGGAGAGACAGTCGCCACAAGTGACTGTCTCTAAATCAATCACAGAGAGCCTTTTGCACTGTGCCCTCCTCCTTGGTGATGTCACTGGCCTTGTCGCCAGTGACGTCGCTCAAACTTGAAGTGCAACTTTCGCCGATGGCGACGGGTGACGTCATCGGTCGCGTCGCCAGCACTATAAACGCAGCCTAACCGGGCGGTCCCTGGATGCCACGGAACCCCTCCCCCCCCTCCCCACGGTTCAGGTTGTCATTATCTCATATCTGCACATGAGTGCCACGCATGCAAAATTAACTAATTGCATCTGCCATTGCCCTCTGGCAGCACAGGGGTTAAAATATGTATACAACAAGTGATACTCAGGTGAGCTGGCTGCTTTAAAAAAAAAATCTACTTTGTTGCATTATAAAACACCAGCCTTTAACATCTGTGGAAAATCTGAGACATGTAGCTAATACAGTATCTTGGCAAGTACAACCTATCCTTATGAGATAGATAATGTGACTGCCAAGCCTATAAAGTGTAAGTTATTTATAATCCGCAGCACTTTGAGATCATGATGTGTAACAGGGGTGGGCATCTCCAGTCCTCAAGGGCCATCAACAGGTCAGGTTTTCAGGATATCCCTGCTTCAGCACAGATGGCTCAATTAGTGGCTCAGCCACCTGTGCTGCAGCAGGGATATACTGAAACCCTGACCTGTTGGTGGACTGGAGTTGTCCACCCCTGATGTATAAACTACTACGAATGCAGAATTATTAATATAATCCATGTTCTATGAGTATGTCTTCTGCCAGGCACGGGGAATCCTGCGCTGCTATTCCATCTGCACCGCTGAGTCATCGGTATACTAAGGGGCGAGTCCCTTACTATGGGCCAGCCCTACAATACATCCACTACCGTGTAGGGGAAACTACTGTACCTGGGGCCTACGGGGAACGGGTCTGGCCTAGTCCAGGGGGGTCTTGACCTTCTCCCCGGACACTACCTCTCCCTTCGCCGGCTCTGTCAGGACTGAGCACGCCGCCTCCAGTCAGCGGAGGAAATCCTGAACGACAGGACCTCCCCTTCCTGCTGCGCCAACCTCAAGATGGCTGCTGCCTTACACACAGTCCATATGTATGTGGCTGCACCAACCACAACATGGCCGACGCAACTCACTCAACACTCCCACGCGACGGGACAACTGCCAGGGAGGAGGCATGGGAGGGTACCCTGCTACATTATCAAAATATATATATATACATATATATATACACATGTAGAGGTATCAGTACCGTGTTAGCCGAGCTTCAATAATCAAAAAATAAATAGACGATACTGTTCTGTGGCTAACGAAATGCTTTTATTTGTGCGAGCTTTCGAGATACACTGATCTCTTCTTCCGGCGATGTTACAATGAATGAAGCAAGGATAACTTAAAAACAGTGTCTCTTGGAATGTTATCAAGTGTGCAAACACAATAAGGTGAACGTGTTAAATCTATATGCAGCCACAATGCTGGTTTTAACACAGAAACCCACAGTATTTAAGAGAAATAGTGCATTCGGTGCAAAAAGACAACGATAATGATAAGGATTCTAATACCAATATATGGGATGAAGAACCTCGAGCATCTGGTGTAGAGGAGAACTAGGACTCTGGTGTAGATGGCAATAATCAGCAGACACAAACTTATTTTTTGGAATGTATATTAAAAGAATAGATCAGACAGGTGACATATACATGAAATTAGTATGTTTCCTTCTAACCCTACGCGTTTTGTCCAAAACATTGACTTCATCAGGGGTCTATAATTGTATCCAGTGAGAAACTCTTATTTTATATATCATACCTGGACTGCCACTGATGCTGGTATATTGCCTGGGTGCCTGAACTGCTAAAAAAAATTGGCATAGAAGAAGAATAGTGGGCACTCCTGCTCTAGTGAAAAAAAAATAGCAGAAGTTTAGTACACAGGTCAACATTGCGGCTCTCTGAGTCTTTAGAAAGGCTCTAGAGAGCCAAAACATTGACCTGTGTACTAAACCTTTGCTGTTTTTTCACATGAGGGCCTGCTATTCATATATATATATATATATTGTGACAGAAACCAGGGGATGGTAATAAATTCCATATATAGGGCTCCCAGGATACTGAACACTTTCTATCCTGTCTGGCCTGGGAGTGCAGCCTTATAATACATGCACTCCATCCCACAGTTTGGCAAGCGCTGGAACTGAGGGATGAGAGATCCAGACCAGAGTTTGTCTGGCTGCCTGATTTCTGTCACCTGTCATGCTAATTAGAAATCAGGTATGTAAGACTAATTTCCTGGTTGCTCTTGTCTCTTCTCCAGAGCCTGGAAGGCTGCTGAACACAGTGGGGAGAAGCCTCTTCCCCACACAGGTTCAATCGTTCTGTTCATTTGGCTAAGTCTGCAAAAGTACCTTGTTTTGTTGTTGGAAAGTGGAAAAGCCACTTCCACCCTGAGTTAGGGAAATCTAAGTTAAGTTATCGCTCAGGTGAGCAGCTTTTGTTTTGATGTGTTTTGTTGTATGCACTGTGGCAGTCTCAGTGCCTGGGACTGAATAAACCAGGCCCAGCCTGTTTAAAGGAACAGTACGTGACGCCTCCTCATTTTAACCTACCCTAAAAGACCGTGTTCTAACCGTCCCGGACAAGCGGCGGAGCCCAGGAGTAAGCTGTTTGTCACAATATATATATATATATATATATATATATATATATATATATATATATATAGAGAGGGAGTGGCTCAGTGAGTAAAAGACACTGAGTGGCACTGAGAGTTTGAAGCAGTGGAGCCTGGTTCAATTCACGGTGTCGGCTCCTTGTGACCTTGGGCAAGTCACTTTATCTCCCTGTGCCTCAGGCACCAAAAAACATAGATTGTAAGCTCCACGGGGCAGGGACCTGTGCCTGCAAAATGTCTCTGTAAAGCGCTACGTATGACTAGCAGCGCTATACAAAAACATGCTAATATATATATATATATATATATGTGTGTAGCCCTGTTTCCTAGTGAACACAGGCCGCTACCTTATGCTGTCTTACCTGTAGGCTCACAGGGCCTAAGCTTCTGCCACGGAGAGCCTGCGGCACACGTAATACTAATGATACCTGCGATGGCTCCCACCATCAGCCCCTACATAGGCCCTGAGCCCCGGAAGTGTGCAGCAGAGATAGGGATTGGCCCTAGATAGGATACAATTAACTGGGCCTGGGGCATAGGGCCTATGTAGGGGCTGATGGCCTCCCTACACCTGGAGCTCCGTCTCCTTCCTCCTCCCGCTCGCTCTGCCCAACGTGCGCGCCCTCTCCCCCTATCCACTCTCCTTCCCTCACACCCGATTGGTCCCCTCGCGCCACATGTCCCCGCGGGGCTGCTGGGACTTGTAGTTCCCCCTCCCGCACCCAATGAGAGCTGCTCCTCCTTCGTGGGCTTTGCTGCCATACCCGCGCATGCGCAACCTCCTCACCTTCTGCGCCTGCGCCAACTCCCAACAATGGCGACGCCCTCAACGCGGAACCTCCGATAACCGGAGCGTTACCTGCTCTGCTGTAATACAACACATGCGCGCAAAGGAATCCCGGCTACATCTATCTATATATATATATATATATATCACAATGCAATATCTCCATTACTCTGCCCAGTGCATGAAAAGTACGCACACCACTCAGCACAAGTCTATTGAGCAAGCTTAAGTTGAAGTACGTATTCCTTTTTTTCTTGTATAGCACTGACAGTGTACGTAGCGCTGTATGTATGTATTTATATATATATCTTTATTTATATAGCGCTATTAATGTACATAGCGCTTCACAGCAGTAATACACGTGACAATCATATAAATAACAAATAATACAAATAACACATAATGGGAAGAAGTGCTTCATACTTAAAAGTAACATTTAGGAAAATTAGTCCCTGCCCCGAAGAGCTTACATTCTAAGTGTATATAAAATTGGTCTCTGCCTAAAGAACTTCCAATCTAATTGTTGGTGCCTGATGCAAAGGGAGATTGGGGGAAGTGCCCAAGGTCAGAAGGAGAAATTACATTGACAGTGTTCTTACCACTGAGCTTCGTACACCATAAAATACGTTACATACCTGTTACATTGTCACGGGAGACCAGGTTATTTACACCTTTTTTACTGGGATCATTCCTTGAGCAAAACAAGGTAGAGAAATAAATTGTAGTTTATTCTGCATAAATTCGCTTACACACAATGACACACAAAATACAGACAACAAGACACACTTACTTTGGGGCTGGGGTTGAACACTAGACTTTCCTAGGTGCAGGGAACTCTTTGGGAGAGTTTTATCCTGACCGGAACTTAGCCCGGAATCTCCTGGAACCCAAATCGGCATAAAATCCCACACACCGCCGCTACGTTCTCTTCTGAGAAATTGGGCGCAAAATGCTGGACTTAGTCTCTGGCGGGCAGGATTTTCAGGCTTCAAATTGAAGCCAGTTGCTTTGCTATTACAAACAAAGTATCTTTGAAAAGCCGCCCACGCTCTTTCAGCTCAGACTCAAGGGGAACACACGATCTGATTGGCTCAGGGCTTCTTATAGTATTCTCTGCTTCATTCATATAATAGAAGCAGACCGGACAGCCAATCAGCGCGTGGGAACTTTCCCAAGCAGCCAATCAGAGCCAAGCCAGGTAGGAAAGCCGGGTCAGCGGGAAATTTGAAATAGCCAAGAGACATGTCACATCTCCCCCCAGCTATCCCAATGCCACCCGCTGGGCAGGCACCTCTAGGTCTGGCAGAACAAGTGGCATCCCGTAGGACTGCCATTGATCTCCGGACCTGGTACTCCGCCTTTCCCTGCTGACCAAATGCTGTTCACACCTCTGGGCATCCTCTGGCTGCTTTGAACTCCGATGTCCAGCAGACTTACCGACGCCTATGGGTTTGCTTGTTTGTACATCGGTTCCGAATATAAAACACACTGAAATACATTTTAATAAACACAGTCTCTGGGAACCCCTTCAGCTATGTGGGACTTTCGGTGAAGGTCTTGGGATACAGGGAACAGAAAAGGAAAAATGTGGTTGTTTTATTTCTGCCTGCCTTATTCCCCCCATAGTTTCCCTCTGACTCAATTTGGACTCTGAGTCCCCCCAACCTTATATACCCACAAACCATATACTGGTTGTGAGTCACCTTGGCACTAGCTGGGCTACACCCCCCCCCCCTTAACCCATGGATTCCCTCACCTACAGGAATACATATTTATCCCTGTACCTCATTCTACTTTCTGGACTGTGCTGAAGCAGGGCGCCCTAGTGGTGAGTCACGCTTACGTTTTCAAGGGGAAGTATTGTTGGGTCAATGTGCTTACATGTATCCGAGAGTCAGGTAGGATTACCGTAAAACAAAATAAACCCGGCGCCAGATATTGTCCAATGAGATGAGTCCTGTGATCCTCTAGAATCCGCACAAGTGCTTGCAGGTCATGTAATGAGAAACAAAAAATGACTGATGATCCGGAGTTGGTAAAATCAAAACCCTACTTACAAGAAGCAGGGTAACAACAAGCGGTAAACAACTGAGGTCGGTGTCCAAAGGGGTTCCTGTGATAGTCCGGCAGAGCTCCCACTCGGTGACGCTGGAACCGTCGCCAAAGTCTCCCTTCAATCAGTCACCTCTCACTGTACTGCAGTCTTTTGTTAATGACATAGTTCATTATGTTTTAATAAATTATTGTAGTCTGTTACTTTTAGTTTGTTATGTAGTGTTTTTAGCATAGGCTGACTTAACCCAGCAGTTATATGCTATGATTTGTTTTTTGTTTCTCATTACATGACCTGCAAGCGCTTGTGCGGATTCTAGAGGATCACAGGACTCACCTCATTGGACAATATCTGGCACCAGGTTTATTTTGTTTTATGTGTTTTTCTCTCTGTACTGGACAGTAGTTACTAGGCAGCCTATCTTTATTTAAAGATTGTATTATTGAGTGTATCACTAGTTAGTTATTTAGGCACTTAAGCGCTTTACTCACAGTATCTTTTTCTGTGAGGCATGATTCCCGGGTACATTTATTGGGGAACCGGTAACTCTGGAGCCCAACCTCCTAGTCACATTCTGTCAACGGTTCCTCCGCAAAACCCCCCTTGAAACTCATACACTAGCAATCCCTGCTTGATTGCATGCCCGTAACGTGGAAAACACCACAAATGGTTTTATTACAGACAATATAATGCTACTGGGCCCAAGAGCTAACTCTCTTGGACTCCTGGACCCATATACACGGAGCAGGGGTAACAAAAATGGGCTTGACCTTTATTATATAGTCTGGTTACCCCCGCCTGTCACATATATCTCTCCAATATCATGGTTTAAACAGTTAGCAGCAGACCAAGCAATATCCTACGTGTGTTTAAAAAAAAAAAAATTCAGTTCTGTACTATGAGAAAATACTTGTAGCATTAAAAAAAAGAACTCTGAAATGACATTTAAATGTATTATAATGTAACAAGCATTTTTTGTTTCTATAGCAACCTTTTAAAAAGTCCCCTTCCTCTTCTGAAACAAGCTCTGTCACAACCCTTTTAGAGCCCTGCCTTCTCTCTAGCAGTGCACCAATAGTATCTAGTGACTGCCTGGTCACATGACCTTCCCCAAAGAACTTTGGCCCTCTCTTCTGCTGCACTGACAGCCATTTAGTGAACCCCCGAGCCGAATCTTCGCCGATCGATCACAGGAGAACGGATCGATCGGCAACATAGCTAATTACTTATCATTGTGTGGATTATATTGATGCACATATTAAAGGGAAAAGGAAATAAAATTTAAATAAAAAACGGCAGCCTTGACCGTTGCTTTAAGAAGAAACAAAAACCTACGGGGGAAATATAGAACCAAATTAAACTAATTAATGAGGAATAGGCTAAAATAAATTGATTGAAGCGACATCAATGCAGAAGTATAACTATGAATAGTTTTAACCCATTAAACATATCACATCAGCTTGTTCGCACTGTGATGGTCATTTTGGTTTGCTATCTCCTCTAGCATCAAAAGGTTGAACTTGGACTATTTCAGATTTAAAAAAGCATATACCATAAATGTATGTATGTATATATGTATGTCTTTATTTATATAGCGCCATTAATGCACATAGCGCTTCACAGCAGTAATACACGTGACAATCATATAAATAACAAATAGTACAAATAACACATAATGGGAATAAGTGCTTCAGACATAAAAGTAACATTGTATAAGAGGAGTCCCTGCTCCGAAGAGCTTACAATCTAATTGGTGGGGAGAACGTACAGAGACAGTAGGAGGGCATTCAGGTAAGTGCGTCTGCAGGGGGCCAAGCTTTATGTATCGTGTATAGTATTAAATGTATCATAGGCTTATAATTAAAATGTGGTGAGAAAATGTAACAAATAATGATATTCCAACGCTCAGTACATTTAACCCCCCCAAATCCTAAAAGACGCCCATTTCATAATACAATGATTTATATTTAGATTTACTTCGGGTGCACATATGCCGGTTTCTAGGTAGAGAAACGGCGATACCGAGTCTCCCATACCTACTCACACACTACACCAGTTATTGGCTCCAAAACCCGGAAGGAATCAGCAGGGGGCAGAAATACATGCTGTCATTATTTGCTGTGTTAGGCAGGTGTTTAATGTGCTGCTTGACTAATGCTCATGATTAATATACTATTGTAGCAACACAAAGAGCTAATCCCATTTGAACATATTCAGAGAATCAATTAAAGTTCCCCACTAACACGCTGCTCTTTGCTTTCAGTCCATGACTCTATCTTCCAGTTATCCCCGTGCGTCACCCTGTGCCAGCAGCAGCCGCGCTCACGGAAAGTGACAGAATGTATCGTGGGGACGCGGGCTGTATTATACAGGGCAAACACGACTTTAGAACCGTTTTAGAATGTGTATTGAAGATAATCAAGATCACATCTGTATACCAGATGTTTTACTCCCGGATAATGTATTCTTGCTCTCCAAACACAGTGGGGTCTGTGTATCCAGTTGAGCATTAAATTGACTCAAAGTAGCAGAATCTCCCAGCTGAAAAACTGAGCACAAAACTGCACTAGTTTTATTACATTAAAAAATCATGTGTTTTTTAATGTCCCCCTCCCCACACTAGAAACCTTGATAAATATACTTAAAGGAGCATTCTAAGGGGAATGCCTCAATCCCCATCCCCCCCCCCCCCCATTTTTGTTTTTAACATACCTGGGATGCATGGGCTCCCTGGAACTGAATCGCGTTCATTTCAGGTCTGGGGGACCTCCTGCTTCCTGGGTTACAGACCTTCGTAGGGGCTTGGTGCCGGGTAACTGAGCAACGTTTAAAGCGCCTGCGTCACGCTGGCCAATAGGAAGCCGAACCTGATGACATCACGACTTCTTATTGGTCCGCCGGGCGCGGGGCGTTTTGAAACTCCGCCATTACGTGAATCCTGCTAGCCGAGCGGAGCAGGCGACTGGCACGCTCTGCGGAGGGGGTCTTCGGAGCTGAAATTAGTGGGGTTCAGCTATGGAGACCCCCCTGCTTCAATTCTATGTTAAGAAGAAAAAAAAATGTGCATGCTTGAGTTGCCTCTTTAAGGCAGCAAATGTCGCTCCACCTAGCAAATGTCACTCCCCCTAGCAAATGTCACTCCACCTAAGCCCTTTTCTTTGCAGTTGAACCCTGCTGATTTCAGCGCCAAGGACTCCCCGCTTCTCGAGATACTTACCGGTAACTGTACCGGCAGTAGTTCATGGTTTAAAATCCCGGGTGACGTTACCGTTTCCTATTCGCTTGTGTGACGTGGGAGACTTATACTGCCATTTTGTTTCCCTTGGAGCAGGGGTGCGCAAACTCCCCCACCCCCTCTTAACTTGTCTCTGGTGTCACATGACATCGCGGGGTCACGTGATGTCGCAACGCGCCGTCGGAGACAAGGTAAGAGTACTTACAGGGGTCTTGCGCGGTCCCCCCGGCATTTAATTTAAATGCTTTGGGGAAGAGCGCTCCCCCTCCCAACCCCCCCCCCCCCAGAAAATCTAGCGCCCCCCCAGTTTGCACGCCCCTGCCATGGAGGCGACTGACACTCTGTTCCTGTCAGTATCTCTGGAACCAGGGTGTCCCCAAAAGCTGAAGACTCTGGGAACTCTCTAATTCCCATTCTGTAGAGAAAAAAAAAGAAATTGAATAAAACGATCAGAAATTGTGAGTGGGTTGCAAAAATAAAATGTTCAAGCAATAACAGTAATGATATTCGGAAATTTGGAAGCGATGAAAATGCAGAAGATGTGTTCTGTGTCTTCCTATTTTTGTCATTTTAAGCAGTACCATGGCAGTCAGTTTCCATGGGAGCGTTCTATTTTTATCTCTTCGGCCAGTCAGTCTGACCAGTGGAGGGTATATTTGACCATGAAAAAAATATATATATATATTAATGTCAGGATGTCAGGATTTATCCTGCAGTTGTTTTTACCGGTGTCTATATTTGCAGTGATTTGTCCGTTAACCTCTGTATTGCCAGAGTAGCCTGCAATGTGTCGCTCTGTGCAGTATCAGGCAGAGAAGTTCTATGACTCACATATTACAAGGCAATGATTCCAATTCTGCACCAATGAGCATTATTCTTCACACCTTTTGTCTCAAGGACGTCCTGCTAGGTTAATCTTCCATGGCTAATACCTTTGTGTTGGACACAAATGCAAACTAAAATGGTGTAATGAGTCAAAACGAACTTCTCTGTGCACTTTTACATTGAGACATCAGCATTTTATTTTTTTAATTTTTATTTGTTTTTACAAACTATTTATTTATTTGACATATTACAATTCACTGCTTCCTCCCCGGCCAGCCCACGGGTTAACCAATTTCACCTACCTCTATTTGAATCCAGCTTCCTGGACACATTACAATTCATTCATTTCATTGCATTTAATTGCACACAATCCATGAAATTCAAACAAAGCAACGGCGACAAACACGTGTGCCTGGGGCGATTGGCGGCGTTCATGCCGCGTGGAGTATAGCAGCGCACACGAAAACGGCGCCGTGATTTGTTCGAATAACGGGCAGCTGTATGATTTAATGAGTAAGCCTGGTGAAAATCACCTTCATTTTCAATCACGCGTTGCTTTAGCATATTCTGTTTTACAGCAACTTGTCTACGTAACAGCGAAGCTGGCAATATCTGTACATTTCCGCAACAGGCAGAGACAAGCTGCAGTGTTCTTCCCCTGACGTACACAGCGGTATATAAATAATATACTGTATAATGCTATCTGCCTACCATGTGATTAACACAATCTGCTTAGAAGCATTGGGGGAGAAAAGAAAACAATGATCCAACACTGTTACTTTGTATTGGAACAATAAGTACATTGTAATGGTATTTTGCGACAGGGAAGGCGTTTTGGAGAATTATGTGCCTGTGCAGATGTTTACATCATCGCCATGGTTCTTCTGCATGTGGCTTTTCAGGGATTTAACAGCCACGTCTATATGATGGGTGTAACCCTCCCAAACAATGACTGGAGGGTGAGAAAAAACAGCAGTGATATTATTCATCATTCATGGAGATTACACACTATAATATACATATATATATATATATATATATATATATATATATATATATACACACACACACACACACACACACACACACACATATATATCATACACTCTTTATTTATGAAAGGATTTTGTGTAACTAGCATTGCAGGGGGAAGGGGATGAGACGTAAAAAAAAAAGGGTTTACAGCACCTTATCTTCAGTTCCATCACAATGTGCATTTACTAGAGCTACAGTGCCCCGGAAGCATACACGTAAATCATTACCACTAAACCAAATAAATCTCTGGTTAGAAAAAAGTTATAGTTCATTACACTCGTCAACACATCACTAAGTGTAGGGGGGAAGGGGGGTCGCGCTCCTCGTGTAATCGCGGCTCGCTCAGCGGAGAGGGATATGGTGGACGCTTGGATTTAGGATTCCACTTATTCCAAATTAACAGGGAAAGGGAAATAACGGGATGCGGCTCTGCGATGCCATCAATTCCCCTACGGGATGACATCCATGCAGATGTAGCAGGGCTTACTGCCTCCGTTTCGGCTAGAGGTGGGCGAATCTGCCCAAATCTGTTTTTGGGTTTTGGCGGTGTAAAATGTGGACGGTGGACGGATTTGTAGAATCCAATCCGTGGATTCAGCAAACAGTTGGCGGAGCCTTAAGAATCTTCCAACGGGTTGCTGAATGTGCGGATTGGATTCTGTAAACCCCCCCCCCCCCCCCACGGGCGGTGGAATCCGCGGAGTGTAGTGGTAATAACAATTTTTAAAAATCTGCAAAAAATGCGAGTCGCTTTTTTTTTTGAGATTGATCTGCTGAAATCTGCGGACCAAAGGAACCGGCTGATCCGCTGCAGATCCAAACTCGAGAAAATGAAATTCACCCGTCTCTAGTGGCGGCGCCGGAGCGCGGCACGGGTCGCGACCAAGAAAGCAGTAAGCTGCCCGGGATGTTGAACTCAGTGGGTATCTCTGTTTCTGAATGGGACCACCGCTGAATTAATCCTACTGGGCCAGCCACGCTGCACAGAGGAGTCCCAGAGAGAAGCGGTCTCACTCTGTGTCTCCCTGAGCAGCTCTTACAGCGATCCAATGTACCATCATTTTAATTTTTAGATGCTGTACTGAAGCAGGGGGTTTCCGAAGGTGAACATCCATAGGGGGTGCCAGTAGCCACTCCTGCTGGGCCACATGGTGAGGCGCGGGATCTTTAAACCCCAGGCGGAGAGGCTACTGGCACCCCCCATGGAGGTCTACATGTGCAGAAGCAGGGGGTCCGCAGATTTGAAATGAATGGGGTTCACTTTCGGAAACGCCCTGCTTCAATACAGTATATACAAATTAAAATAATAAAACATTGGATCGCTGTAAGAGCTGCCCAGGGAGACACAGAGAGAGACAGCTTCTCTCTGGTGTGCCGCTGTGCAACTATCACAGACTATCTGTCCAAGGACGATTAACACCGCTTTAATCCTGCCGGGCCGCAAAATGTGCTGCTTACAGGTTCCGACATGCCGCAGATTTCAGTCTGTCGGTCTGCCGCAGCAGAGGCAGTAATCGTTACTACAGTACTTCTGTAGAATGAGTTAAACATTATAAGGAGACGCCTCTGCCTGCTCCCAAGACACCCACCTTCTCACGTCAGGGGATTGACTTTGTTTGTATTAAAAAAATGAAGATATCTTTTGCCCAAAGACCTTCATGACACTTGAAACGATAGGAAATACATCCCCGCACACTTATTTTTTCAATACGATTGGAAGCCCACAGGGCAGTAATACGGGACAAGGTAATTAGTCTGGAGACATATATAGGAAAAATAGAGATTTTCGTGCAAGTCTTCAACTTTTAGAATCAACGCTTAAACAGAACTTTTTTCAAAAATCGTGGAAGCATTTAATGAAAATCAGGGCACAAACGAAAATATATACTAGTTGATATAATTGAGAAAACAATAAGATGATGTAGGCAGAAATACTACGCTAAAGGCGACAAGAAAGACACATTACTAGCCAATAAATGAAAACAAAAAATGTCCTCTAACACGGTCAACTTTATCAGGCTGAAGTCTGGTGGTAAAATATTATGTGACCTGTTAGAAATTGCCAGAAAGTTTGCTGATTACTACATTATTGATTTAAAAAAAAGGTAGTGATCATTTTGTAGACCAACCAATCAAAGAGTTCTCGGACTCAACAAACATCCCTTTGCTTAACAATGGGGCGAAACGCGTGGGGCTCTCTCTGTGAGGACTTTGCCTAGGCTGTCTGTAGTAAGGATGCTAACTGTTTGGTGTCGCCTATTATGATGTCATATGGAGGCGGAGCGTACCCTCTAAAGCCAGCTGAGAACGCAGGAGAGTATTACTGCATCACTCAGGATCAGTATAGTTGAGTTAGCTGTCCTATTGGTTAACATACTGAGTCTCCTGGGCACTTGATTTCAATATCCATCAGCTGGTAACCCCAGACTGTATTATTGATTGTATTAAGGCAATTTTGAACCTCATGTTTGTCAGTGCACTTTTTTTCGAACCTTAACAGATTGAATATTAAATAGATATGTACTAAGGAGTGTGCGCTTCTCTGCTCTTTATTTAATACCCCTTTGCTTAACCCTGAGATTATTATTCAATCTCCACCTCCCTGTTCAGTGAGTGAGAGTGGTTTAAAAGATGATGAGTTCATGAAAATGTTTTAAAAAAAAAGATTTTTTAAAAGTGCAGTTTTGTCAGCGTGGGCTAGTACTGACACGGGACTGCCCAGATCCCAAAATGCAGCCGCACTGTAAAATATAGTCAATAACAATGATTTGACCCCTCTCTCCTGAGGAACACCCTGTGAGAAGAGTCGAAATCTTGGATATTTAGTATGTGAGTTATAAATTTATTTTGTGATTTGCTATATTTTGAGTGCTGCTGCATTTTTTTCCCGATAATAATAATAGCATGTTTTTGTATAGCGCTGCTAGTTATACGTAGCGCTTTACAGAGACATTTTGCAGGCACAGGTCCCTGCCCCGTGGAGCTTACAATCTATGTTTTTTTTGGTGCCTGAGGCACAGGGAGATAAAGTGACTTGCCCAAGGTCACAAGGAGCTGACACCGGGAATTGAACCAGGCTCCCCTGCTTCACACTCAGTGCCAGTCAGTGTCTTTTACTCACTGAGCCACTCCTTCTCCCTTATCCATCGGGGAACTCAAACCTTGTAAAAATCCTCGGGCTAGATATTTATTTTTTTTAATAAATGTGACAAAACATTCTCAAACATAATGATAATAAAACTAATAGGAATGACATGAGATGCTGCTTTAAGGTGGATTGGACTGTGGATCAGTCCCATATTATCTGGGACCGGCCAGACTTGTGTTTATGTCGTGAGTCAGCAGCAGCACACTGGCACGGCTCCAATCCATTGCTCACTTCATCCTGGATTATGAGACATTGTCCTGTGTGTAATGTGATTAGAAAGTAGGAAGGGGCCCACTTAAAATTCACAGAGCAAATGAAAAAAAAAATCACGTTTTTATATGAATACTAGCTGAAAGTACCCGCCGTTGCGCGGGAATTCTACGAAACCAACCTCATCCCTCCCCTCCACCTTATGATGTTCCCAATTCTATCCGCCTCTCTCCTTCTCCAGCCTTCTTACTTTCTCCTCGCGTGCAAAATGACTTCCCCTCTTTCTTTCTCTGTCTGCTTTCTGTGTAAACTTTAGGCGTGTAATATAGCGCGCGCGCGTCAATTATAATTGGTCGTGTTAGCCAAATGTTTCTATACTAGGGACGCGTGCGCACGCCCTTAAGCGGTGGCATGGCAGACCACGGAAAATACAAGAGAATTGTATTTTAGCACTGTCGCCGTGCCATGCCATGTGACGCTGTGAACCAATCAAAGCGTGGCCTAGTGCTCTGACGTCTTAGCCATGCCCACTAGCCGTGCGCGTTACCGCTCACCCTCTACACACGAAACGCCTGCGCCACGTGCACGCGCAATGCCTTTGCACTATATTACAACCCTTAGAGCTATCTGACTCTCCCTATCTGCCACCAGGCTATGTGCATTTTGATGTCATCAGTATTATGTCACGTGCCAGATACATAGTCTACCAGGTACAACACCCTGTGGCTGACTTGCTTAGAGAAATTGTAATAACTCATAGAATTAAAAATAGAACGTATCCAATTTCCGAACGTAGACTAAAACCCGCTTCTTCATCTCAGGAACCCTCATGCAAAATGTGGTTACGATATCTTAAGAGGTGTCCAAATGCATAGCGAACGGACAAACAACTTTCCTAAATATATAATAGAAGATATTACACTCAACCTCTTCATTGCCAGAAAGGTTTAGTTATACATTAGGTACAGTCATGGGAGCTGGAATAAGAAGTGCAGTGGGTGGTGCACTTATACAATGGAAGAGTATGGATGTTACCGATTGCGTATGTACCGTACCCCCACCCAAATAAATAGTTCCTGCACTGCTGGGTACAGTATTTCATATTAAATAACTTACTCGGTGTTATAACATATAGTATTTTATAAACCACATTAGCCAACCAGAGATTATGCAGTTTAATTCACTATTAGTTGACTATTTGACCCATGAACTGCATAATATCTGGTTGACTAATGTTGTTTATAAAATAATTACATAGCTTTAAAATGAACCAATGGCAGGGATCTGTTTAAATGGCTGAATCTGGGTGACTGATGTTTTTACATGGTTAAATAATGTAAGATGTTTCTGCTGTGGGAACACGGTAATGTACAATGTTTGACTTCCTTCACAGCTCCTCTCTTTGGTCGGATGTCCCTGAGTATTGACCAGAACCTGCCCCCACTTCCACACTAGGGAAGCCAACTGTTCAAAATGTGTAGGTAATGTCCCAACTCTCCAGCTGGTATAGCAACAGTTTCGATACCCAGGGGTCTTGCATAGCAATGTGTTACAGGTTTTACTGGCAACAAAGGGGTTAACATCCATAGAGACGTCTACCCCTGATGACAATCCTAAAATGGATAGCCCTACTTTAATGAGTAATACTCCATAGTTAATCATGTATCTGATGGTTTGTGAATTTTTTTAATCAGTTAGCTCAAGACTGGCCAACTCCTGTCCTCAAGAGCAACCAATACTGTAGGTCAGCTTTTCAGGATATCCCAGCTTCAGCACAGTTATAACCTGCTTCCGCATAACCTGTGCTGAAGCAGGGATACCCTTAAAACCTGACCGGTTGGTGGCCCTTGAGGACTGGAGTTGGCCACTCTGGATAGCTCGCCCAGCTAGTCACAATCCCTACACTGCACACGTCAATATCTAATGCTTCTAGGGCTGAACTTGAAAACCAGTTCATACAAACAGATGTCGGACTCACGGTAAGTTGGCAAAGTTTTTCCAAGACCTTCCATTGTTGTGATGCTTTCCCTTGTTTTTGTAGACGAGCAAACAAGAAATATCTGACCAAGCATTACACTGTAACGAATTTCTCATTTATGACTTACGCTAACAGCATTCATGTAAGCAGAAGAAATTACGCGCTTTGCTTTGCACCACAGAAAATATTTTTATTTGCAGTAATTTGTATTGCAGGTGTATATATAATATAACAAAAGACAAAAATACCCAATGCTACATCCAATGTGACAAAATACATAGTTAAATACTTCCAGGTTAGTATTCTCATGCGTATGGGTCATTTAGTTAAACCCTTTGGCCAAAGCGTTGTAAGCCTGCAGCCCCGTCACAGCATGACCAGTATGCAGCTCCTAACACTACCTGTGAACATTCTCATTCACCGCTGCAGGGGAGGGAGAATGGTCTTAATATTGATTGTGTATATATATATATATATATATATATATAATATATATATATATATATATATATTATATATATATATAATATATTGTGTTCATCTTGCCTCTTACATTTGACGCTGGTCTCTTAGGAGATAGGTTTAAACACACACAACCCCTGCAAACTAAACCCCATCTATAGGTAAACAATTTGGAGGGTTGTGATCCCCAGCTCCCTAGTTTTAAGCTCAAACATCCCACATTTTCTATGGCGGTTCTTGTTGCGAACCCAGTTTGGCTTAGGTTTTGGATGTCAGGGCATCAATATGCCTATAAATTGACCATTATATACACAGGAAATACAGGGCTAATGCCAGCCTGGACTATGTGATAATTGTTTTTAGTAGGGTTGAAGCAGGGGGTCTCTAGGGCATAACCCCATTGATTTCAGCTCTGGGGAGCCCCTGCTTCCCGAGATAAACACCTCCGTAGGTGCTGCCGGGATCACTCTGTGGTTTAATTATCCTATTGGCTCACGTGACTGGGATCATTGAGACTGAAGATAGATGCTGGAACCGCCTACACTGGTGTGTATCTCGGGGAGCACAGGGACTCTGTAGTTGAAATAAATGGGGCTCAGCTCCGGAGACCCCTGCTTCAAACCTATATGGTAAAAAAAAAAAAAGGAATTAGGAACCAGTCCAGATTATTACCAATTTTTTAATGCCAAATCCTTGAGCGTTTGCGGGGTGTCTCGAGCTGAACCCCAATAATTTGAGCTCCGGGGACCCCCTGCTTCCAGAGATACTTACATCCGTATGAGGTGCCGGTATCTCCCATCTGTTTAAAGGTCCTGGTCTCTCGGGCCAATAGGAAGCCGCAAGGGATGATGTCAGAGCTTCCTATTGGCCAGCAGGACGTGGGAGCTATGCAGGCCGCCATTACATGAACCCCAACAAGCCCAGCCAAAGCTGCTGCCGGCACCCCTTAAGGAGGTAAGTATCCCCGGAGCTGAAATGAATAGGGTTCAGCTTGGGAGCCCCCCTGCTTCAAATATATAGGGGGCGGGGAATGCAGTGCTTGGCCTCTTTATAGATTAACTAAAAAGTGTAAACAATTTTTTTTCTGGATAATTGAAACTTTTGTTAACAAAATAACCAGACAAGTCCCAGTATTTAAAAACCCTTTTTGACAGCAGGGGCTGTTTATTTTGTTTCTTCCGCCTCAGTGAAAACATAATCAGTTTTTCGCATGTCCCTCTCTGTCAGGTAACCTAAATAGAAAAGAGGAAAGACTGAGGGGAAGGTATTTAAAGCAGCAATACTACATTGTCCCCTTGTTTTTCTTATTTGTATACTAGCTGATATACCCGGCGTTGCCCGGGATTTAATTTTCCCGCTCCCCCTCTCTCTCCGCTCACCCCCTATCTCCGCTCCCCCTCTCTCTCTCCGCTCCCCCCTCTCTTTCTCTCCCCATCCCCCTCTCTCTCTCTGCCCCTCCCCCTCTCTCCCCCCCTTCCACTTTCTCCCCCCCCTGTCTGTTTCTCCCCAATTCACAGGAGAAACAGACAGTCTGTTCACAGCAGTCTGGGTCCCCCACCCTGCACATGAATGCGCCCCCCTGTCCCCCGTTCACAGCTGGGTGTATATGTAAAGCATGTGGCAATGAATAATTCTACATTCTTACCTAAGCTGGCAATCGTTTGGTGCTCCTGTTATAAAGCTGTAAAAATCCTGACTGTGTGCTTTAAAAAGACTGTTCACGGTCCCTAGGTTCAACAAAGTATTCGGCCGCTCCTCCTAATCTTACCGTGCACCTCACTACTGGAACAGTCTACCAGAGACTCTCACAGCCGCCACCAGTCTAAGTTCTTTCAAAACTAAAGCTGTCTCACATTTAAATTTGGTCTGTAACTGTTACATACGCCTATAATACACATCCTGGGTATGAAGGGAGCAATAAGTCAGGAACACCCCAAAAAATAAGAAAAATATGATGGTGCAATAAAATCACACAAGGAATGATGGAACAAATCTTGGCTCATACGAATCACCTACTTACAAGAAGTATATCAAAAGCAAGCAATGTCGCGGAACAAAGCAACAGGAACTCTGGAGGGCTATCACTCGGGGTGGAACTCAGGAGAAAACACAACGGAGAGAACCAAATAGTGCAGACACTGCTCCTGACGAAGCTGACAGAGATCAGCGAAACACGTAGAGCCCTTACAGTCTGCGCAGTGAGGTCCGATCCGGAACAGAGAGGACAGCCTTGCCGTGCATCTGCCTCCTCCCCCGAGTAACCGGAAGTTGCCAAGTTACCGACGGATGTGACGTCAGACGCCATCTGATGCCATTCAGTTGCGGGAGTTTCGAAGACAGAGGCCCCGGGCACTACCTCTCTGACGTGAGATTCACTGCTCAACTTAATCTGATGTGCCGGTATAATTTGTACACAATGTGAGTACATATTGTAGCTTTACTTTATTTTGATAAACAACATACTGGTCTGCACTATTTGGTTCTCTCCGTTGTGTTTTCTCCTGAGTTCCACCTCGAGTGGTAGATCTCCTGAGTTCCTGCTGCCTTGTACCCCGACATTGCTGGCTTTTCATATACTTCTTGTAAGTAGGTGATTCGTATGAGCCAAGATTTGTTCCATCATTCCTTGTGTGATTTTATTCCTAGTCTTGTTTTTTGGGGTGTTCCTGACTTATTGCTCCCTTCATACCCTGGATGTGTACTATTGCTATAGGGAATCCGTACAATTCCCTCTGAAGGTTGAGAATTTTGTTATTTCACCTTACACTTAATATTCATGTTTTTGAATCACATTTATAAGAAGCGCTGTGTTCTTTAGCGCCGTTCTGAATCACTTGGGTTACCTACATATGCCTATAACACAGGGGTGCGCAATGCTTCCCTACTCGCACCCCCCCCCTCCCCTACCTGCTCTCCGGCGTCAAATGATGCCGCAGGGTCACGTGACGTCATGTTGCCATGCCAACGTGATGTCCCATGACCCAGCGGCGTCATGTGACACTGCATTGCCATGGCGACGTGTCGCCGAACAGAAGGTAAGTGAAGTTGCAGAGGCCACACGCGATCCCCCGGCATTAATTTAAATGCCTTGGGGGAAGAGCGCGGGGCCTCTGCAACAGCCGCACCCCCGTGAACAATCCTGTGCCCCGCAGTTTGCGCACCGCTGCTATAACATATATTATCTCTCACTGTGCATGTAATGTCTTGTATATAATGTATAACCCTGTTTACTTAATGTAACCATGTATCTGTCATCATTACTCTGTGCCCAGGACATACAGGAAAACGAGAGGTAACTCGCAGTGTATTACTTCCTGGTAATACATTTTATAAATAAATTATAATGGCTGCTTCAGTCAGTGTAACTCAGCAGCTACAATGTATCCTTATATTACTAAGGTAACATTATCTATTGTGACAGTTTGCAGCCCTAACCGCTGGGAATATTAGCAACAAATTATCCCAAACACGAAAGTGTTGCAAATATCTTGCTGGAGAGGTGGGTTAAAGCCTGCTATAAAAAAAAAATCAAAGGATGCTTTAAAAAACTAATTAAAAAGGCATTAAGAGTTGAATAATAATTTTTACAAAAATACAGTATTATCTAATACTGCAGAACTGATTTTTTTTGTAAAGCCCGTAAGATATCACATTTTGCTGCTTTAACGTGACAAACAAAACACGGGAATAAAACAAGTTGCTAAGCTCAATTTTACATTGTTTTACAAATATTAACAAGACAGTGTTACATAGTTACATAGTTATATAGTTACATAGTAGATGAGGTTGAAAAAAGACGTACGTCCATCAAGTTCAACCTATGCTAAATTTAGACAACAGATACTTTATCCTATATCTATACTTACTTATTGATCCAGAGAAAGGCAAGCAAAAAAAAACCCAGAGTCATATCATCCAATGATATCTCATAAGGGGAAAAATTCACTGAACACAACACTCAGGCAGGAGGTTTTCAATGTTTTTGTGTTACTCCATAAGGGCCCTGAAGGTGTTTGGTAAATGATTCCAGAAACATGGCAGAAAGAACTAGCCCCGCAGTATGTTATCTGGAGGGGACGGGCAGCACTAGAAGTGGATTGGTAACTGGGGATATGGAGTAACACTGTTTTATTTCAATTCAAATTTTACTCGTACTTTTTTATTTACAATTTTACCATTTTAATTTCCTTTTAGATAAAAGGGAATTTATTTTAACGAAGCACTTTCAATTAAAAAAAAAATTGTTATCCCCCCATAGCTGTGAAGCATGGGACCCCAGGAGCGGAACCGCGTTAATGTCAGCTTCGGGAACGCGCTGCTCCCAAAGGTTCATCCCTACGGCCCGAGTGTTCACACTGCTGCGCGGGCGCCTAGCGGGCGGGGCGACACATGCACGGGTGAAAGCCGCGGTCTGTGTTTGAGCTGCAGGAGAAGAGCAGGAGATCGCGACAGGGGGGGGGGGGGGGTGGCCATGAAGTCACGCGGCTGATTCGCCCTCGTTGGCCGAACCGCCGCCGTGACGTGGCCAGCGCTCTGTCGCCGCTAGCAAAGACAAAATCCTTGTCTTTGCTAAATGTGGTCGCGCATCGCGATCTCTACATGCGCGTGTAGGCAGCTACTGGGCCCAGCACCATAGAGGAGCGGAGTTTGTTCCCACCGTGCACACCGTAGCTCATGCAGCAGCGGCCACCCAGGACCCAGCCTAAGTGTCCCACATCACATGGGCCAATAGGAAGCGGCAAGGGAGGACATTGTGGCTTCCCATTGACCCACGTGATGATGGACCTTTAAACAGCCACATTGCATGCCCAGTCTTGGCTGCTACCAGCACCCCCTTCAGAAGTATCTCAGGAATCAGGGGGTCCTCCGGAGCTGTAGTTAACGTGGTTTATCTGCAGAGACCCCCTGATTCCCACCCAGTGTAAAAAAAATAAAAAATAAGACCCCCCATCCTCTCCTCGCCAGATGGAAATGCCGCTTTAAAGAGACTCCCTCTTTATTAGAACATATTCTATAGCGCTTTGTATGATAAGTCCCGAGGAGATTTGACGCGTTATTTAATAGCTGTAGATAATCTTGTGCAAAGTATAACTGGCTCTTTCATCCCCGGTAATGGGAATTTGTAATAGTGTTTCCAACAAGCGAGCAGAATATCTGCAACATGGACGTTTTTTTGGCTTGCGTGTCACTTCCCAGCAAAGACCTAATCTTAAGTCAACACATCCCCAAACATTTTTATTTCAGCCATTATACTTCCTTAGCTGTCGATACAATACAGTGTATATTTGATTAAAAACCACACTGACAGTTCATTGAGGTTGACCCTAAGTGGCGTGTGCATAAATTTAGCCTGACAATGTTGTTCTATCATGGATCTGTTTTCTGTTGGGCAATGTCTCAGTCATGTTGTACAAAGCCAAGTGAATTTATCTTCTGGATCAATGGACATCAGTTATGTAACATACTACAGCTAGGTTTGGTTTAATTAAACTTGAGTAGGAGTTTAAACCAGCAGTGCTAACTACCCCTAGGCAACAGATTCTAATTGTTTGTATTTGTTAACCTCTTTTCCAATTGTTTTGACTTTCTTAACTTCATTTTAACATTATGATGTCTAGTTGTGGTCACGGATACATATGCCCATACTATATAGGTTATTGGTTTCTAACCAGAACATTTAGCTGGTGGTAAAGTCTTTCATGTGGAAAACGTTGAGTTAAAAATTGGATTTTTAGCTATTCTATTATAATAATAACATGTTCTTGTATAGCGCTGCTAGTTTTACAAAGCGCTTTACAGATACATTTTGCAGACACAGGTCCCTGCCCCGTGGAGCTTACAATCTATGTTTTTGGTGCCTGAGGCACAGGGAGATAAAGTGACTTGCCCAAGGTCACAAGGAGCCGACACCAGAAATTGAACCAGGCTCCCCTGCTTCAAACTCTCAGTGCCAGTCAGTGTCTTTACTCACTGAGCCACTCCTTCTCCCATATCGTGTCATAATCAGTCAAGCATCAGCAATAAGCATACACTAAACATACATTATGTTACTTTAAAAATAGTATGTGTTGCATACTATCATTAAAAACACAAAATGTAAAATTTATCAGGTATATTACACAAAATGCAGAGAACCATAAAAACTACAAACTGCATTTAAAGTTATCTGAATTTAACAGTAACATATGCAATTACGTGTCCACTGCAAATTAATTCTGTGCAATACACGGCCTAATAACATCACTACCAACCAAATGCAAATAAAATATAGTTGCAATAAAGGTGTAGGAGTGAAAGACCAAAACTATTGTAATGTCATATTTCTTTCACCTAAGGCCTGGGACCCGCTGCGCTCGTTGGCGCGGGCGGCAATGTAGCGAGTTCCCCACCAGCAGGGGAATCCTCGCAAGCCGGTCCCGGTCCCCACTGGCTGCACAGCTGACTACACGCTGTGGCGCGTCAGCCGCTAGGAGACACAAGAGAATGGTGTTTCCTAGCGTTGACGCGTCACGTGGTGTGGCTGTGAGCCAATGGGGAGGGGAGGCTGCGGGAGGAGGGGAGGCTGCGGGAGGAGGAGAGGCTTCGGGGAGCGGGGAGGAGTGTGGAGTGAAAGCAGCGTGCGTGCCTGTCTGAGTGCGTGAGTGCCTGCCTGTGTGTGTGTGTATGTGTGTGTATGTGTGTGTGTGTGTGTGTGCCTGTCTGTGTGCGTGCCTGTCTCTGTCTGTGTGTGTGTGTGTGTATGAGTGCGTGCGTGCCTGTCTCTGTCTGTGTGTGTGTGTGTGTGTGTGTGTGTATGTATGTATGTATGAGTGCCTGCGTGTGTGTGTTTTTTTTACTTACCTGCAGCCCGTGGCAGCCCGTGGAGGGAGGGGGGGGAAGAGTAGCGGGTCCCTCCGCGCAAGCCACGCCCCCCCCTCCCTGTCAATCCTCCCACTCCCGCCCACCTCCTGCTCCGGCCCCTCACGTCATGGCCGCGCCCCCTCACGTCATGGCCGCGCCCCCCCCGACCCGTTTAGCCACGCCCCCCCCGCTCCGAGAAAAGTATCCTGTAGACCGCAGATCGCGGTACAGCGAGTTGCACGCGCCGCCGGCAAGCAAGCCAGCCGTGCGGACGCGTGCAACGGGACCTTAGCCTAAGGCTGCGTGCCCCGTGCCCCGTGCCAAGGACCACGCTCATGTGTGAGAGGGGTGACGTCACCAACACTAAAAGCATGAGCGTTCGGGTGTCCGGCAACTTTTTCTGTAAGTACGAGCGGGGGGTGTGGCCAAAACACTGACTGACACCGATTGGCTGAGGAGGTCATGTGACCCCTCAGAGTGCCTCAAAGTCAATTTGTCTCAGCAAGCGCCCAGCGCACGTGTCTTGAGGACTGGAGTTGGCCACCCCTGCTCTAAACACTTCAATGACATGCACCCTTATCTTTAACAACTTGGCAGTGGTTAGACACCTCCAAAGTGCCTCAAAAATCTGTACAGACTGTGTTGTGATGGGTACAAAAATGGTGCCAGATATACCATTTGGAGAAATATTTGTAATTGTTGAGAGAATGCAGGAACTAGAACTCAATGGCCTTTGATCCTCTGGAGAATCACAGTAGTCATTATGACTCATGAAAACTAGACAATGAGTTTAGCTTTACTGGAACGACATAATACATGGTGCTCGCATGAGGCAGCAGGTTCATAATAATATATTTACAGATCAGATCACAGTCACTGAGCCAGAAGAAGGGCTTGAACCAGGTTCGAATTCCATTGTTGCATTGACATAAAAACGTATAACAGTTCATTGTACCGAGAGACCTTAATTAAACCCAAATATTATGCACGCCTTCGATCAGAAGGTAAGGGTTATTTACAGAAAGAGCAGCTCAAATGTGGAATTCATTATCCATGGAGACTGTGATGGCAGATACAATAGATGCTGTATCTAGAATTTTTTTTTTAGAAAGGAAAGGTATACAGGGATATACCAAATAAGTAAACATGGGAAGGATGTTGATCCAGGGAGAAATCCGATTGCCAATTCTTGGAGTCAGGAAGGAATTTATTTTTCCCCTTATGAGATATCATTGGATGATATGTCACTGGGATTTTTTGTTTGCCTTCCTCTGGATCAATAAGTAAGTAAAGATATAGGATAAAGTATCTGTCTTCTAAATGTAGCATAGGTTGAACTTGATGGACACAGGTCATTTTTTCAACTTCATATACTATGTAAGAAGAGGACACCGCCTAATATTACCCCCCAAAAAGTCATACTCATTTTAAGCCAATAATAACATTGACAATAATAAATGTTTCTTGCTATGCGCTGCGGCAAAAATATAACGAGCTGCAAATAGAATAATATAGAAAAAACAATGTCACGCCTTAATAAACTGTAATGTTGGTATCTACTTCAAATGCCAGTACCTTATCTACAAGTTTACACAGCTGCATGCTGTGCTGATAGGTTTCAGGTTTCACATTTGTAGGGTTGCCGTGTACCTCCAGATTAAATGAACACATGTATATTATTATTATTATTATTATTATTATTATACTCATTACTCAGTAGAGTGAGTGAATATGACTCAAAGCCAAGTATGCTATATAAAATGGGACACAGCTTTACATAGCAACCCCGATGGAGACAGCCACTAGGCAAAAAATATACCCCCATCTATTGGACTTTTAATAATGTTGCACTTTTTGTGTTGTAGGTTTCACTTAAAGCTGCCGTTTTAAAAAAAAATATATATGTTTTTTTCCCATTCAATATTTGCATCAATACAATCTGTCCACTGACAAGGGATTAGCTAAGCTGCAGATCGATCCGTTCTCCGATCGCTTGCTCCGGGTTATTTAATTCAGTTCTTGCACAGCATTGTGGGCAATGTAGTTCCTGGAATATGATTGACTGGACGGTTAATAGATAGAATTGGTGCGCTGCTAGAGAGAGGGCGGGGCTCAAGAGCCAGAGCCTATCAGAAGGGGAAGGGGGCGGTCACTTTGGCAATGCTTCCTACATTAGAAACATTACAAATGTCTTTAAAACATTTTTTTTTTAAAAA
Organism: Ascaphus truei; assembly: GCF_040206685.1. NCBI lineage: Eukaryota > Metazoa > Chordata > Amphibia > Anura > Ascaphidae > Ascaphus > Ascaphus truei. Next base: position 23,362,473 of record NC_134494.1, on the reverse strand, counting down.
TTTAAATGCTACAAGTATTTTCTCATAGTACAGAACTGATTTATTTGAAAAAAAACCACACATGTAGGATATTGCTTGAACTGCTGCTTTAATATTAATAACCATTATTATGTAGCGCTGACAATGCACACAGTGTTGTACATAGAATTGTGCAGGCGCAATGAGTCCTTGCCTGAAGAGCTTACCATCTATATAATGTTTGTGGCTGATGCAGAGAGAGGACAATACTTGCCCACGGTGCAAGGAGAGCTGATGCTGGATTTTGAACCTAGTGCACTTTCTTCAGAAGCTGTGTTCTAACCTTAAGGCCTCTCCTCCAGCCCCAGAGACTATTTGTACCTGTTTCATATTTATCTTTCTTGTTGCAACAAGATATAATAATTATTATACAACAGTTCATGGAAAGGATAGTAAATATGCTCATGTGTGTCTTGGCTAATTAAAGCTGCAGATTAAGCAATATCGTGCGTGTGTGTTTGTGTGTGCGCGTGTGCGCGTGTGCGTGCGTACGCGTGCGTGTTTTAATAAATCAGTTCTGTACTATGAGAAAATAGTAAATACATAGACATACATTTTTTTTTAAAACAACTCTAAGTTTAAAAAAATTATGTAAATGTATTCTGTAATATGTAACAAGCATTTTTTGTTTCTATTCCGTTTACAAAGTCACATCCCCTTCCTCTTCTGAAACAGGCTCTGGCACACCAACTTTTCAGCCCTGCCCTCTCTCTAGCAGTACACCAATTGTATCTAGTGACTGCCTGGTCATATGATCTTCCCCACAGAACTTTGCATCTTTGGTCCTCTTCTGCTGCACTGACAGCCATTTAGTGAAGCCCCCGAGCTGAATCTTCGCCGATCGATCCCAGGAGAACGGATCGATCGGCAACTTAGCGAATAACTTATCATTGTGTGGATTGTATTGATGCACATATAGTATTAAAAGGACAAAATAAAAGTTTAAAAAAAAAACGGCAGCTTTGACTGCTGCTTTAAATTGTGCAGTCAACTTTTTTTATTTTATTTGAACGTGTACCATTCTTCATTACATCCCATATTTTAATGCATTGATCCTGTATCATTATGTTTTAGTATTGCATGCATTATGAGAACAATATTCAGATGTAATCCAATTTATCAAACTCATTTCACTATTACAGGACTGTTTTGCAAGACTGTCTGTGCAAGTTCAATCCTGAGTATGCTTTATTTCATGGCATTAACCCAAAGTGCCGCTCATCAATTCCTGAGATAATTGCAATACATGGCTGGTCGAGTGAAACCCCCTAGTGGAGGAACCCAAAAGACAGGGAGCCAACCGGGGGAAGTGACCAAGAGCAGCCAGCTGTGCCCCATCCTGACCGTGTATCAGTGGAGATCAGACCAAGATGGACGTGGCCAACAAGACTAGCATCCGATTGTTACTTCTTGCCTGGTAGTCTTCTGCCAAGACAGATCCAGGAAAGACTGACCTTGCAGGCACTATGTGCCTAATTCTGACATGCAAGCGGGGCTAGCTGAGGTTTCTAGTTGCATGGAGGGGGACCGAGGTCTTGTTGAAGGACTGATCATCTATCCAGGCCCCGGATTCTACGAGAGGTCTGATGTCATCCAGTTAGCCCTCTCCTGAGCCAAAGTCATATGATATGTACATATGTGTGCATATCCTACTATGTAAAACATTTTAAATGCCGAGGGGATAAGATGGTGGAATGAATGTTAACTCCATTCATTGTTAACTCCCATAGCTATCTTAGAGTCCGCTCCAAGACAGGAAACCATTAGAGAAGTTATTGTTACTCTTCTACTATCTCCTGCAATCTTTCCTGATACCACCATACCCTGCCCACACTGGGGTACTTCCTGCCTACCAAGTGAACACAATCACCGCGCCTTGCCATCCCCATCTGGCTACACTTCTAAGAGTCACATAGCCATCTTGTTATGAACATCAAGCACATGCTTTGCCCTGAAGCATACTGTATATGCTGATCTAAACAATCTAACCATGATCCGAACACGAGCCCTTTTAGGAATAAAACCATCTGTTCACTACCCTCATCAAATGTGACCCTTCTGTTTTAAAATTGATTTCTCTGTAGTTCCATGGGCCACGAGCACAAGAAATGTTTCTCTGCACTTTACCATCTCAAAAATTATTCCAAGCCTATGCAGATTCCAGAGGCATTAAATGAGTCCAGTATAGATAGCCATTAAGGCGTCAGAAAAACGTGCTTGTTAAACCCCGTTGCAATCTGCCATCATTGGCATTTTTATCTTCAGGTGTTCCATTTGGATGTAGTGTCGAAAGGAACTTTCTACACCAAAAATGATCTCATCGATATGACTGCAAATGTGAACAGGCCAATAAATGGGGGTTGTCATGAAACAAGAATCACATCCCTGTTTCACCCCCCTCTTTCCTTTGCAGCTTCTGCCTGTCAGTTCTTATTTTCAGCTGCATGGAGTTTGCACACACAAACTGTGCCTGTGTGATATGTTACAATGTTGCATTTCTTGCCTCTAGACACGTAATCAGTGAGTTGCTACTGCAGCCTCTGAGATCCTTCTCAGAATGGGCTATTCTGCCCTCCCCCCTGTTTTGTTCTTAGATAGTCTGTCCCAAGACTATTCCTTTTACCCACATTGCTCCTCACTTCCTTTTCCACCCTGCAGACAGTGAGTACAGCACGCATCTCTGTTACTCTCCTATGCCAAGGCCATCTCTTTCTACGTGCTTCTAACTACAAATCACTACTACACACCATTCACAAGAACCTGTATTCTGCTGCTTTTTCCAATAAAGTGAAGGAAATATTATAGGACTTGGAGTGATTTGGAAAGGGGGCTGAGTTAATGCTATCGGGGGCCATTCACACATCAATCGTGACCCTGGCTTCAGAATAGGGGTAGTTTTCACATGACTCTCTTTAAATTCCTGCTGACATAGAAACGGTCAATTTGTAGCATGTTAAAACCGATTTATTAAAAAGGGTGCGCGAATTCCATACTCACTAACAAAGCGGAAAAGGTGGAAAATAAGCAGGAATGAGTATAAAATAACACACACACACACACACACACACACACACACACACACACACACACACACACACACACACACACACACACACACACACACACACACACACACACACACACACACACACACACACACACACACACACACACATATACACACACATATACACACACACATGCTGTATGTCTATAAGCTCCTTTAGCCTATTGAACATGGTGTTAACCTAAGTTAACACCAGTTAATCATAATGCAGTATTCACTCAAATAAATAATGTGATGTTAACCAGGATTCATGAACACAATGGCTCTTTATTCTAAATTGATAAGCAAATGAGCTCATTATCATTATACCCTAAAATATATTTATCCAACATAGCGGGAGAGAGAAGAGAGAGAAGAAAGGAGAGAGAGGAGGAGAGAGAGGAGAAGAGAGGGAGGAGAGAGAAGAAGAGAGAGAGGAGAAGGAGGAGAGAGAGGAGAGAGAAGAAGAGAGGAAGGAGAGAGAGGAGAGGAGAGAGAAGAAGAGAGGGAGGAGAAGAGAGAGGGAGGAGAAGAGAGAGAGGAGAGAGAAGAAAGGAGAAGAGAGGGAGGAGAGAGAGGAGAGGAGAGGGGAGGAGAGAGAAGAAAGAGGAAAAGAGTGGAAGGAGAGAGAGGAGAGATGTGAGAAGAAGAGAGAGAGAGGAGAGAGAAGAGAGAGAGGAGAAGAGAGAGGGAGGAGAGAGGAGATGGAAGAGAGGGAGAGGAGAGAGAGGAGAAGAAGGAGATAGAAGAGCGAGGAGAGAGAGGCGAGGGAGGAGAGAGAGGAGAGGTGAGAGAAGAAGAGAGAGAGAGGAGAGGGACGAGAGAGGAGAGAGAAGAAGAGAGAGGAGAAGAGAGAGGGAGGAGAGAGGAGATGGAGAGAGAGGAGAAGAGAGAGGAAGGAGAGGGAGAGAGAGAGGAGAGAGACGAGAGTTGTTCATTGATATATCATATATTAAAACTTTATTATTTTTCGCAATAGTGGCACCCGCCCTCTGGATCGCTGGCGGGTATTCTATGGCTATACATTTCATTTTGTCTTATGACATTTGGATCCTTCGACTTATCAAGTTGAGATTACTGCGTACACTGAGTGCATATAATAGAGATCTGGCGTGACGCTCGTCACGCAACGTCTGTGTATATGTATTCATTATTATCTCTATGCACCTGTACACGTGAATATTAAAACAGGATCTGAGAGAGCGGCGAGTCGAAATACACAGCGGTCACTGTTATTTTTTTGCATCTTTTTGCCTTAGCGAATAAGGTGTTATCTCAGGAAAAATAACGATTTTTAGGTCGCATCACATTATTTGCCCTGATTAGGGATTTAGTGAATCTGAGAGCCCTTTTCCTGACGCTAAAAAAGATATTAAGTAGAATGTGCAAATAGTGATTGCAGTGAAATCGGAGCTAAATGAACAAGGCCCTTTAATTTTCCATGAAAATCCACAGAAAGGTCATCAATGTTTTCTTTGTGTCAGTTATGGTGGGTTAAAAAGTGACAAAAACCCTCCACTGTATAGCATTCCGCAAATGAAAATAGTACTTGTGAGCACATTCACATGTCTCAGGCAGGTCTGCAACCCTGCTCTTCCCCCATCATCTCTTAACAGACAGTGCTTCCACTGCAGCCAGGGATTCTGGGTAATGACATGCAAATGAGCACAGTGTTGGCTTCTTATTCATTTTAACCTGGAGCACCACAAGCTTATGCATGCTGTATAAGGCTTGTTCTACAGTACGCGCTGCTGCGCGTGTGGGCGCGCGTCAGGTGTTGCGCATGCACGTGGCGTGCGGATTTAGTTAATATAGCGCACGCGGTGGCGTGCGCAGCTAGGGGGGGCGTGACGCTGACATCACAGCGTTAGGCCGCGCTGTGATTGGCTCGCGGCACAGCAGCAGCGCGCAAAATTTTTTTTATTGTCATTTCCCTGGTCTGCCGCGCCACTGCTCACGGCTGTGCGCGCGCGTCCCTAGTATAGAAATGGCTGGCTAACACAGCCAATTATAATTGATGCGCGCGCACGGTAGCGCCCACGATAGCGCACACATGCACATTATATTACACGCCTTACACGGTTTCGCAGCACAGCCTGGGTTAAAGCAGCGCATAGCCAGTAAAACCTACTCACAGACAGCTTGCTGTAGGTTTACCGGCTATGCACTTTAAGTTGAAGACTGAGCCACTGATTGTGCCACCTGTGCTGAAGCTGGGATATCCTTAAAACCTGACCTGTTGTGGACCTTGAGGACTGAAGTTAAGCCGCCCTGTCCTACCCAAAGGAGAAGATTGTGACATTGTCTATCCACACCTCCCTTATTCAGCACAACTCTGACACCAAAGAAAATCCTGCATTTTTAAAATATCCCCTTAAGATTGTAGAGGGATTTCCTAATCGTAACCTTCGAGGTTTCACATGTAGACTGAGAAGTTTCATATTTAGGTGTGCAGACCAGCCAAATTACTGTACGTGGTCCCACCATGTGACATGACTTTTGACCCCCTTCTCGTGGTCTCTTGTAGGGGAGACCATGAAAAGAGAATTGTCACGCTTATATTGGCCAGTCCACATGAAGTCTCCTTACAAAGCCTCATCTCCTCTCCTTTTCCCCCTCTTTGGATATACAGCATACTGCCTTCCCTGCAGCTACAATACAGAGAATAGACCTTTTCAAGTTTCAAAAGCTCGGTATACTACCATTTCAATGATTAAAACTGTTCTGTTGGTCCATTGAAAGGTATCACAACCTATAACAAATCTTCACATCTCATCATATCTTACTTAGAAATCACGGTCAAGAACTTTCATGTACAGTGTGTGAGCTCATGTGAAATTGCTTTGATCATTTTCTTTGTTTGTAACCTTTGTAAAAGTTCACATTCAACATGAACCAATGTGCCTTCCATTGCGCAAGGTTTCAAAAAGCTTTCTTCTTTAAAGGTATCCCGGGTTCGTTGAGAAGAAAGAGACATGAAAGGTCCTGCCTGACCTTCAGCCCAGTGTGAAGTATTCACGTTCACGGTAGAAAGACCACTCGGCGAAATATCATTGTGTGATGTGCAGATATTCCCAGAAATGAATAATGCATTTTTACATAACACTAACAATATAAGCAGAGCGTGACAGGGGCAAAGCCTGCTTTACAATAGCTAGAGCTGTTGGGTGTCGGCCAGGCAGTGGTTAATCCCTTCCAGGAGGAAGGCAGGACTGCTAACGAGCCCAGCTAGAATGGGGTTTTAAAGGCAGGAAAGGGAACTGTTTCTCTGTCTCTCTCTGGTCTGTGTACAGAACACACGTGTGTCCTTGACCCCTAGGGACACCAAAGCGTGCAGGACATAGCCCGTGTCCTTGATACCAAGGGACACCAGTTCTATATAGACGTATATGGACTTTCATACGCTGGGGAAGCTGATCTTTCGCGTAGGAATCGCCTAGCCTGTATATTGCTGCCTTGTCTATTGCTGCACCTTGGCTGAGTAAAAGCCTGGGTTTTTTCATTACTGCACTCTGGTGAAATAAAAGCTTACATATATTTTCCCGAAGCAAGTCTCCTGTCTTCACCTCTGCATGCATCTCCTACACGGAGTTGATCTAATTTGATAGGTTTAACATAATAAGAATCTTAGGCATGCTCGATTACCCAGCAGATTAATTAAACCGCTACATGCGGTATTGAACCCTAATACAGCGTTAAGTGCCGTTCAAGGCGCCTGGGCCTTGGATTGAGAGGTTTATTCTTTTAATGGTTGCAGGGACGTCTCTGGGTATAACATTCATGTACAGTAATTACAAACCAGAGATTTGCTAATTTTAGCAGCATGTAACAATGTATTTGCATGTGTGGGTCTGTGTGCATATTTGTGCATATATTTGTACATCATTGTTTGTCGGTGTGTCTACTGTATATTATAAAGACATACGGTAAAGCAGCAGTTCAAGCTCCCGTATTCAAAAATAAATAAATATTATTTTTTCCCCATTCAATATGTGCATCAATACAATCCACACACTGACAAGTGATTATCTAATTTGCTGATCGATCCGTTCTCCCGTGATCGATCGGCGAAGATTCGGCTCGGGGGTTCACTAAATGGCTGTCAGTGCAGCAGAAGAGGACCCAAGATGCAAAGTTCTGTGGGGACATTCATGGGACCAGGCAGTCACAAGATACAATTGGTGCACTGCTAGAGAGAGGGCAGGGCTCAAAAAGGGGTGTGCCAGAGTCTGTTTCAGAAGAGGAAGGGGATGTGACTTTGTAAGTGGTTGCTGTAGAAACAAAAAATGCTCGTTACATTACAATACATTAAAAATGTAATTACAAATTGTTTTGTTTTTCTGTTTGGTTTTCAATGCTACAAGTATCTTCTCATAGTACAGAACTGATTCTTTGTTAAACACACATGTACACTGGCGACACACTTTATTCGAGCTTGGCTAGTCCCACGAATTCGGGTATACCCGGGTGTATTGAGGTTTGTGACTGTTTTCTGCCCGAGTGCATTGAGTTATTTTCCAAGCAGGGATTGAAGCATTTTATTCCCTCTGGCTGCAATACTGCACAGTATATATATATAAACTGCATTACAATTCATGAATTTATGCCATCTGGTAGACACGCGAAGCATTGCAGCCTATTAAATCCTAATCATTATCATTTAACAGATCAGCCGCCCATCAGCCAGGCATGAACCCAGGCTGGGAAGGCAAATGCAACGGGGCTTGTCAGAGGTCAGGAGTGGCGCATTCCAGGTATCTGCCAGGTACATACCGGGTATTTGCTCGAATAAAGTGTGTCGGTGCAGTACTGTAGGATAGCGCTTGAACTGCAGCTTTAAAGGAAGCCTTTTCTTTTCGCTCTCCGAAGTGTCAGTATGAGCATCATATGAATTGGATTCTGAGCACATACATGTCACAAACGCCGATGATTTATTTGAAAATTGCTCTTTGTTATTGTTCCCAGAAAGATTTGGTTATTCCTGTTTTGTATATGAGGAAGACTGAAAATATGTGAAGTATTGGCAGACTTTTCTCATTTGGATAGGCTACCAGGAAATAAGCATCCTTGTGTATCCCAGAATCCCTTGCTGCAGTAGAAGCTCTGTGTGCTGGGTGACAATGGTGAAAGGCAGGGTTGCAGACCTGTCTAAGGCTGCGGTCCCACTAACTACTACAAGCACGCATCGGCTTGCGCTGTGCGATCAAGCCCCCCTCCCCCGTTACTCCGGGCCCAGTTCCTACCTTGTCGCGCACCTTTCCCCAGCGGTGCGCGACAGGCAGGCAGGGGAAATTGAGATTGCCATTTGCGACGGAGGCGTGGCCATGCCCCCGCCGGCGGTTCAGCCAATGAGGGTGAACCAGCCGTGGGACGTCATGGCCACGCCCCTGCAAACCTACCGCCACGCCCCCTCCCGTCGCAAACGTTCTCTCTCCCCTCAGACCGCAGATCGCGGTGTAGCACTGTGCACGCGCCGCCCCCCCCCCCCACCGGGGCGCGCGTGCCACAGTGCTGACTGGGGACTCAGCCTAAGACATGCAAATGAACATACAGTAATATTTCCATTTGCTATATATATTATATATATATTTATGGATTATGCATTTACTATTATAGATGCAGGCCGGCACTTATTATATTAATATTCTCTCTCGCTCTCTCTCTCTCTCTCTCTCTCTCTCTCCCTCGAGGTTTGGGGAGGACACCCCTTCACTCATCTGTGTGAGGTTGGTTGTAGGAGTCCATGTAAAAAATGGATTTCAGGCAAAATGTGACACTGTGTGCTCATTTGCATGTCATTTCCCAGAATCCCTTGCTGCAGTGGAAGCACTGTATGCTAGGGGAAATGGTGAAGGGCGGGGTTTCAGACCTGTCTAAGTCATGTGAATGTGCTCACAAGTGATCTTTTTATTTTATATATGTGTGTGTGTGTGTGTGTGTGTGTGTGTGTGTGTGTGTGTGTGTGTGTGTGTGTGTGTGTGTGTGTGTGTGTGTGTGTGTGTGTGTGTGTGTGTGTGTGTGTGTGTGTGTGTGTGTGTGTGTGTGTGTGTGATTCACTCTTGGGGTTTTGGACACGTCACAGTTATTATGGCTTTTGATCTCTCCCTGCATTGTTACTATCACAACCGGTCTGGTATGCGGTGCCTCTAATTCAATACCCGCAGTGATGTCAGACGCCACAGGGGGTAACAGCGGCCACTAGGGAATTCCACATGGCGAGGGATAGAGAAACTCAGCTGGGATACAGGTCAGTAGACTCCTGACACAGGGCTGATTGCTTGAAACGTTGAATATCAGCATTCTATAGTGTCAGCCTTAGTGAATATTTGTTCTCACTGCGTTGGTGTCATTTGTGTGTGTGTATATGTGTATGTATATATATATATATATATATATATATATATATATATATATATATATATATATATATATACTAACACGCATCTGGAGCAGATTTTTGGGTGTTGGTGTCATTCCTTATAGAATAACTCCTGTGAGAGACACTGAGAGAATTGGTCCTATATTTGTATGTTTATCTTTATTGATATAGTACCCACAGTGTACTCAGCACTTTACAAAGGAGACAAAAAAAAAAACAGTACAGGAAATTATAATGTAACAAAGTCAGGCAATAGGAAAGGAAATCCCTGCCCCCTTATAAGCTAATGCTCGCCGTTAACACGGCTTTTACGTGGTTTCTCTGGCTTTGCATCTGATTCCCATGCTGTGTTAATATCGAGCATTAGCTTATACGCTTATTAGCTTATAGCTGCATGTAAAAAGGAGGTTCAGTTGTGAAGGGCCACGTATGATTTCGTATGATTTCCTTTAGGGCTGCAGAATTAAGCAGGCGCGTAACCACGAATAGGGATGAGGGACGAGGACTTCTGCAGGGAAAGTGGTGACATTTACCAATAGTAAGGGAACTGTAAGGATCGTTAGATCCCTCCCTCTTCCTTCAGTCCTTGAGGGCCGACTGGACAATGCGTTCCATGCCCCTGCAGCACTGAATGGGTTCAAAACATGTAAGGCGCTCCTGGTGCCAAATTGGGATTTTCTGCAGCACAGAATTCTGCCTTCATTTGACACTGGTTTCAGAGCATTTTCAGCCACCGTTTTGCAGCTGGAAGCTGCCGCATACCTGCTAACTCGACTCTAGGTCAACAGCCTCCGGGCCGGTCATTCACATCTTACTGTGTTATTGCAAAGTTGGGATCACAGAGGAAATGAGTGATCCAAGCCAGGGCTGGGTCATTCTCATGCCGTTGACCTGGCGTAAGTTGGCATTTGGCAGCCTAAAGCCGCTGGGTGTGATAGCTCTGCAGTGATGGCAAGGGCACTTCCTTCCCTGATCTGTAGTCATGAATCATTTACTGTCACAACTATGACCTATAAAAGTGCCCCCCTTGATAATCAATTAAAACAAAAACAAAATGCTATCCTTGTAACAAGCATTTTCATTGTAAGGTAACGCCTTACCTTCTACAGTATATCCTAGAACAAGAGCGGCAAACTCCAGTCCTCAAGGGCCACCAACATGTCAGGTTTTACGGATATCCCTGCTTCAGCACCGGTGGCTCAATCAGGGTCTCAGTATATTGTCGTTTTAGAGGTAAAACACATTTTAAGGCATTTTAGGCAATATATATATATATATATATATATATATATATATATATATATATATATATATATATATATATATATATATATATATGCAAATACAACTGTATGCTCGTCTGCATGTCTTAGGCAGGTCTGCAACCCCACCTTTCACCATTATCACCCAGCATACAGCACTTCCACTGCAGCAAGGGATTCTGGGAAATGACATGCAAATGAGTACGCAGTGCCACTTTTTGCTTCAAAAACCATTTTAACATGGTTCCATATATATATATATATATATATATATATATATATATATATATATATATATATATATATATATATATATATATCAGATATAAATATATCTTACATAATATAGAATTTATATAAAACTATTAAACAGCAACTCTTCGTTTGACTCATTGGGTACCACAGTGGATAGAGAATAGATCCAGCTATAAGTAAGTCATGATTAAGAAGTTGATGTTCTTGATCACCTCCTCTAGGGCCCAGAGAGACATGTTCGATATCAAAATCTTTAAGGTCCGTACAACTACCCCTGTATTTTAGGAGAAAGTGTCTACATAGTTACATAGTTACATAGTTACATAGTAGATGGGATTGAAACATATGTCCATACGTACATCAAGGCATTGAATTAAAAAAATATTGTTAATTTTTTCTTTAAGCAAAGACAAGAGAGTAAAACGGTACAGCCGGGCAGCAAAATAAAACGTTTTTTTGGGACCCAACAAATTACTGCAATTTTCCTGACGAATGAATCTTGTCCAGTGATGATGATTAATTTATTTTGCTAATGTGAACATGTGATACAAAAACAATCCATTACAAATCCTTTTGTAACATAATGTGTGTAATGTAATGATCAAAGTATCTAGGGCAGGGGTAGCCAACTCTAGTTCAAGAGCTACCAACAGGTCAGGTTTGATTGAGCTACTGATTGAGCCACCTGTGCTGAAGCAGTGGATATCCTGAAACCCTGACCTGTTTCTAGCGTTTGAGGACTGGAGTTGTCCGCCCTTTATCTAGGGCATTGCACCGTTCAAAATGCTCTCTTGGGATGGGCTAGTGTTTAACCCCAGTTCAAAGATTCCAGTCTGGGTGAAAAGCACCCATTTGGCCGTTTGGCAAATGAAAAGCCTTTTACTGATGAGTAGATTTTTCAACAACCAATGACAATTGGGAATTGTTACTGCGGGGGATGCCTTCTGCTTTTCTGAACTTGTGAACTAGTCAATATATTGATTCTCTCTTGTTGAGAAATGTAACTAAAGCCTCCTGCACATTATATTCTGTGAAAGTATCATTTACATCAAAGCTAACACTCCTCTAAGGTCTCATTATGTTCGCAGGCGTATAACATGTGTGATAGATAGCCTCTCACACAAAACATCTTTGCCTTTAGTCACCTGGTCCCTGTTGTTGGCTAAAGTGTTCTGTTCTGGTTCAGTTAATCAGCTGGCTTCAGTTTCCTGCTAGATACACTTCAGTATATCACTGCATTAGGAGAATACATTTTTGTAGACTTTCCTACACATGTAAACGTGAGAAAACACAACGCTGATCCAGGGAGTAATCTGATTGCCAATATTTGGAGTCAGGAAGGAATTTATTTTTCCCCTTATGAGATATCATTGGATGATGTTTCACTGGGGTTTTTTGTTTGCCTTCCTCTGGATCAGTATACAGTACTGTAAATAGAAAGTCTCTTACATGTAAATGTAGCATAGGTTGAACTATTATCTTCATAACTCTGATCTAATAGAAGGGGGGAAACTGTGTTACATAATCTATTTTACCTATTGATTTGAATAAATGCTATGTTTCTATGTTGTATCTTCACAACTCTGATCTAATAGAAGGTTCTTTGTTTCACTGCTCCTAATTATACACCGATCAAAGTGTGCGCACAACCAAGAGGTGTCTTTGGAGACTCTCACCCCAGTTCTGCAGCTTTGTTTAATTACTGACCTCTGTGTAGCGTTTCTACTAGCACCTTAATATAGTCCTGGAGCGGTCAATCCCCTCCCCAACTACCTTTATATATAACCAGACGAGGCCTTTTGAATATATATATATATATATATATATATATATATATATATATAAACAAAAAGAGAGAGAGAGCGCACGCCCCATAGCATAACACTGTGTATTTATTATGAAAAAGGAAAGGTTTAATCAAACTCACAAGAATAAAATGGTTAAAAGGCAATTTGTGATTATATCACCACCATCCGGTTCTGTGCTGCGGAATTTCGTCTATGTGGGCTCCTTCAGGACTGCCTGTGGAAGTCACAGCTCACCGGATTCCTGGGGTGCCGTTTGCCGTCAGATTGCCGTCCAAGAACTTAGCTCTCCACTCCGAATGGCCGCCGTATGGATCCCATGCTGGATGTGGCCTCGTGTGCGTGCGTGCGTAGTGACGTCAGAGTCCTTGACGTGTTTCGTCACCGCTGGGCGACTTTCTCAAAGGGCTGATAGTAAACAGAATGAAGTCCTGCACATTTATAGCCAGTCCATCGCTTAGCAACCCACAATAGGATAATTGTTTAACCCATGGTAAGCTGGTGAAGTTGGGCGTAACTAGGTGTACTGCACCCTCATTAAACACATGAATAAACGACTGACTTGCTGAATGGCAGATCGTAGAAAAAATATATAGACACATACTGTGGGAAAGATCTACAAAAACATTTTGCACATATATATAACACAATGGATACTCAAATTGATTGCTGATATTGTATAAAATCTTTAAAAATGATTCAAATAGATGATCTGAACCAATGGATAAAACGGAAAAGCAAAATTAAAAGTAAAATTAAGATAATTATCCCCTGTTGTATACTAATTGTTGTATAATGAAATATATAGAAAATTCTTTAAAATAAAAATAAAAATAAAATTGCACACATAAAAAACACAGGGGTGGCAGTACATTGAGATCTAATAGTCATATGTTAAATAAAAAATAGTAAGAACTATTAATTCCTCATCAGAACACCATGCACATATAAACAAAATAATGTACACATACATAATGAGCAACTGAAAATTCAATAGATCTACACTACTAAGCAAGTAAAAGTATATAGATATTGCACGTACTTTTTACTGGAAAAATTATATATATGTATATAGAACATAAGCAAAGAACAACCTTATGACTCAAATGGGCTTATATACTACCCAAATACTTGTATATATACATATATATAAATGTATATTTGCTAATGTGTATCAAATTATTTAACTATTATGAAATAAAGTATATATTTCTCTCATGCAGATATAGAAATAAAAATAAAACATGATAAGTCATGTAAATATATTTTCACAGAGACAGTAATATGAGGATATTAAAAAAACAGTGTTAAGTTTATCAATCAATACATAAATATATTGAATGATTTGACCAACCTTTGTGTTATAAATAACCTCAAGGTAGGAATCGAATGAACAGGGAGAGGAGAGAGAAAAAGTAACAAGGGCTTGAACTGAGTGAAGAATTGTTTATAAATATAGGTAAAGAGTGGTATTGGGAATAACTAATCAAATAAGACTATTATTCTAATTTAAGACAAAAAATATATGAATAAAAAATAAAAAATAAATGAAAAATAAAAATTAAAAATTAAAAAATGATAATAATAGTAATGATAATAATGGAAAATGAAATTAGAAAATGTATAAAATAGAAAAATGAGATTTGAAAATAAAAATGAGAATAAAAATAAAAATGAAAATAACAATGAAAAATGGTAGAAAAATAAATAAAAACAATTATGTCAATCGTTTATATTGGGATGAGGGGATGGACCAAGGATGGGAGGGGGAAGGATAGGGCAAGGGAAGGAGGAAAGAGGGGGATGGGGAAAAGGGGGAAAAGGATGGGGAGGAAGGAAGAGGGGGGAGGGATGGAGGGATAGGGATAAACTGCTTGCTGATGTGGGAGTGAAGGAAAAAGAGGATTACGGGGAATTGGCAGACATACTGTTCTCCCTAAATTAGAGCGACGAGAGTCCAAGAGGGCAGGAGATCAGACTAGTGTACTAGCATCCAGACACTCATTGAGTCCACCAGGGGTAAGGGTCCCCAACTGGTGGATCCAATAGGTCTCCTGTCTGCACAGATCTTAAAATGATCGCCTCCCAGAGCACAGGGTGAAATATGTTCCAGGCCCATTACCGTCATACATTTAGGGTCCTGATTATGTATGGCTTTATAGTGTCGGGAAATACTATTAGCAATCATTCCCTTTATGACACTCCTCCTATGCTCCAGGAAACGAGTGCAGAGAGGTCATGTGGTGCATCCAATATAACGTAGCCCGCAACCACACTTGATGCAGTACACATATATATATATACACATTTTTGATTGCTTTGTGTATATCTGAACCAATGGATAAAACGGAAAAGCAAAATTAAAAGTAAAATTAAGATAATTATCCCCTGTTGTATACTAATTGTTGTATAATGAAATATATAGAAAATTCTTTAAAATAAAAATAAAAATAAAATTGCACACATAAAAAACACAGGGGTGGCAGTACATTGAGATCTAATAGTCATATGTTAAATAAAAAATAGTAAGAACTATTAATTCCTCATCAGAACACCATGCACATATAAACAAAATAATGTACACATACATAATGAGCAACTGAAAATTCAATAGATCTACACTACTAAGCAAGTAAAAGTATATAGATATTGCACGTACTTTTTACTGGAAAAATTATATATATGTATATAGAACATAAGCAAAGAACAACCTTATGACTCAAATGGGCTTATATACTACCCAAATACTTGTATATATACATATATATAAATGTATATTTGCTAATGTGTATCAAATTATTTAACTATTATGAAATAAAGTATATATTTCTCTCATGCAGATATAGAAATAAAAATAAAACATGATAAGTCATGTAAATATATTTTCACAGAGACAGTAATATGAGGATATTAAAAAAACAGTGTTAAGTTTATCAATCAATACATAAATATATTGAATGATTTGACCAACCTTTGTGTTATAAATAACCTCAAGGTAGGAATCGAATGAACAGGGAGAGGAGAGAGAAAAAGTAACAAGGGCTTGAACTGAGTGAAGAATTGTTTATAAATATAGGTAAAGAGTGGTATTGGGAATAACTAATCAAATAAGACTATTATTCTAATTTAAGACAAAAAATATATGAATAAAAAATAAAAAATAAATGAAAAATAAAAATTAAAAATTAAAAAATGATAATAATAGTAATGATAATAATGGAAAATGAAATTAGAAAATGTATAAAATAGAAAAATGAGATTTGAAAATAAAAATGAGAATAAAAATAAAAATGAAAATAACAATGAAAAATGGTAGAAAAATAAATAAAAACAATTATGTCAATCGTTTATATTGGGATGAGGGGATGGACCAAGGATGGGAGGGGGAAGGATAGGGCAAGGGAAGGAGGAAAGAGGGGGATGGGGAAAAGGGGGAAAAGGATGGGGAGGAAGGAAGAGGGGGGAGGGATGGAGGGATAGGGATAAACTGCTTGCTGATGTGGGAGTGAAGGAAAAAGAGGATTACGGGGAATTGGCAGACATACTGTTCTCCCTAAATTAGAGCGACGAGAGTCCAAGAGGGCAGGAGATCAGACTAGTGTACTAGCATCCAGACACTCATTGAGTCCACCAGGGGTAAGGGTCCCCAACTGGTGGATCCAATAGGTCTCCTGTCTGCACAGATCTTAAAATGATCGCCTCCCAGAGCACAGGGTGAAATATGTTCCAGGCCCATTACCGTCATACATTTAGGGTCCTGATTATGTATGGCTTTATAGTGTCGGGAAATACTATTAGCAATCATTCCCTTTATGACACTCCTCCTATGCTCCAGGAAACGAGTGCA
This sequence comes from Ascaphus truei, assembly GCF_040206685.1. NCBI lineage: Eukaryota > Metazoa > Chordata > Amphibia > Anura > Ascaphidae > Ascaphus > Ascaphus truei. The sequence continues at coordinate 23,345,861 of NC_134494.1, read as the reverse complement.
GAGAGGTCATGTGGTGCATCCAATATAACGTAGCCCGCAACCACACTTGATGCAGTACACATATATATATATACACATTTTTGATTGCTTTGTGTATATAGTGTGTATACACACTATTTGTGAGGTGTCCCATAGGATCTCCACTTTCTATTATACCTTCTAAGTGGAGGCTCAAATATACGTGAAGACATTGTACACTTACTTATATTTACCTTTGCTGCAGTGTACTACCTCACTATAGACCCTGGGTTATTCTCACGTTGATTACATCTGTGGGATTGGCAGCTATCTCCTCGTCGTGTTTTTATATTGTGTTTTACTGTCTTCACCTTCATATGCATACCAGGTGATATATCGTCTATTGCTTAAAGGAAGATTTGAATACACTTAGGTTCTATATCTTATTTGGTGTATGGGAGCCATCAATAAAGTGGAAGGTACTATTTCTTAGCTTTTTGGTGCTATTTCTGTGGCTCTTTACAAAGACAATAGATTTTTGAATGCTATTATGTTCATATAAGTTTAGGTTTGAGTACAACATATTGAGGGGGTTTGTGTGGATCTCATCTCAGGGATCAACATGTGTCCTTAATTTAGCTTCCCCATATGCACTTAACTATAATATTCAGTACATATTGTGATGCCGTCACTGCCCTCTAAGGGCTAGAATGGGGCAGTTGTGGGACTTTACAGCTCTCCTAGAGTTAATCATTCTGGAAAGGTCTGTTCAGCTGTGAGTTAATGAGCTAATTAGCCTAGCCTGTATAGTCAGGAAGTGATACAGAGATTCCCACCCCCCCATGGGCCAGACACAAACTGTTGAGAGTTATACAGAGAGTGTAAGAGACGCTGCTGCTATACTGATCTGGGAAGGCACACACAGACAGCCCTGTGAGAGACTGAAAGGGGACCTGCTGCAGGTACACTGGGTAAAGTGGGGAAAGAGTTTAGTTCTCCCACGATTAGTTAGGGACTAAGCAGTTTTAGTCAGTACTCCTGGAAGGAGTTAGGTCTTTTGTTTCTGTTTTGTGTTATGAGTTAACCCTGTACCCTCTTTGTACCCTGTAAATAAACCACTGCTTAGAAAGTACAGTGTTTCCTGCCTGTGATCTGGACAAAAGATCCGACGCTTGGACTGAGACGTCACAATTGGTGGAGTTTAACGCGGACAGTCCACAAGGCAGTGAAAGGGGAAAATGGAGGAATTTCTGTCCTCGCTTCAGTACAAACAAACAGAAAATTCTGCAATTTTAATGCGGGGTTTGCAGCAACTGGCAAAGACCCAAGAGGAGATGTCAAAATCCTTCTCTATGTGGTGTATCCTCCTTCCAAGCAGGAAAAAATGCAGCACTCCAGAGGACTAATATTGAATTTATTTAAAGTGAAATCAGGTCGACGTTTCGGTCCTAACCATGGACCGTTGTCAAGATACATTAGTGCAGCAAACACCTTGCTTATATACCCTAAGTTATTGTATTAACAAAAATTAGAAATAGAGGTGTGTTGACACCACTACACTCTAACTAGAAGCTAATTTATTGATGCACTCCCGGGCGGTTAAAAATTAACATTTAATAGGTATCTAACTAAAATAAAGTCTACATGCATGAATATAATTATATACATGCATGTAGACTTTATTTTAGTTAGATACCTATTAAATGTTAATTTTTAACCGCCCGGGAGTGCATCAATAAATGAGCTTCTAGTTAGAGTGTAGTGGTGTCAACACACCTCTATTTCTAATTTTTGTTAATACATTATTACCAGCTCATCTGTTGCACCCAATGCCAATCTAGGCGTTTATGGGCACATATTACACTGTAACATTAGTGAGCTGTATATTGTGTTTGTGTTTTTATACCCTAAATTACATAAAAAAACACCTGTGCAGGGAGACCTTTTAGTACACCTCCATAACATGTGATCTATGTTCATTGCAAATTGGCAACAGATGAGTGCAACCAACCAAACATATCTAAAGCAGGTGGAGAATATCTCTAAATTTAGCATAGGTTGAACTCGGTGGACATATGTCTTTTTTGAACCTCATCTATTATGTAACTATGTAACTTGCTTCTTATGAAGCCTCTTCCTTCTTAGGCCGTGCCTATGGTGCCGTCGATGGTGACACGACGGGTGACGTCACCCATTGCCGTCGCCACCGGCGAAAGTTATATTCCGCTGGGCGTCGTCGTCGCGTAATTCCGGCAATTTGATTGGTTCAAGGGCCGTCACGTGACGCGACAGCCCTTGAAAAATAAAATTTTGCCGGCTACCAGTTTTCGCGATGGCGACGTCGCACCGTCGCGCGCACTATAAGCGCAAAGCGGCAGCAATGCTTTTGTTTTCGGGCGATGTTGCGTCGCCGGCACTATAAGCGCGGCCTAACACTCATCCAGACTACAATGTCACACTTCCTTTTGTATCTAGCATCTTGGGGAACAATCTACCAGTCGTTCCGTGTGCCATTGTTGGCATCAGATAAGTAGCCGGTAGCATAGAAAGGAATCCCTGGGTGCAGTGGAAGCACTCTATGCAAAGAGATAATGGGGAAAGGCAGGTTCGTGGACATGTCTGAGACGTGAATGTTATCACGAGTTATATTTTTATTTGCTGTACACTACAGTGGAGGGTTTTTGTCACTTTGCTACTCCCTATAACTATGTAATGATGACATATTGCAGAATAACACAACATAGACCCACTAAAAATGTCTATGATGCGTCTTTACTTCTACCCCTCCCTCTTTCAACATGTTTATGATTTCTGTGCCACCTCTCCCATGATGGCAGAAATCCATTATTTCTAACCAATTTTCTGATTCAACCCAGTGCACCATTTGTAATAAATGAATCCAGAAGGCTAGATCTTTGTTTTCCTTTGTGCGGAAGAGAATTGAATATGAATGGTTTGCATCTCCAGACTAGCCAATTAAATCCACTCTGACACAAAACGCAGACATATTGTAACTTTATTGCACTCTCCCTTCCTCTTTGCAAAAATAGACTTTGACCCTTAGTAACCACGATGGATTGTGGCGCAGTGATCAGTCATGCCTCTGGTCTGAATAATTTCATTTAAAAAACAGCTAATAATGTGGTACATTAATATTGGTGTATGCACATATATGAAACCATTAACCTGCTCAGTACTGCTGTTTTAAATATACAAATTTATTCAGAATATTTCATTTCCCATGTAGTGCCCTTGATGATTTCTATACAAATGATTAATGTATGTTAATACAAATCCATAAGTAATTGTATTGTTATAATCAATGTAAGAGACGTGTGCAGAGTTACGCAATGGAGACCATATAGGCTGAGTCCCCGCTGGCGCTGAGCGCGCTCATGCTTGGAGAGCGCTCCAAGCATGAGCGCTGGGTGTCCTGGCATTTACGTGCGTGCGCGGGGGTGTGGGAGGGGGGCATTGAGCGCGCTGGAAAGCTAGTTTTTTTTGTTTATATAAGTGCCGAGCGCGGGTGAGCGTGTGCCCCCGCACGAGCGTGGGCGGAGACTTACATATATATATGTTATTAACCTTTGCAAGCGCCGCGCGCTCAGCGCTAGCGGGACACAGCCTTAAAGTGAAATTAAAATTAGGCTTTATTGCGCCTGTCCCTTTAACACAGCAAAAACATTCAAAATAAGCCAAAGAAAAACCTGCAGCCCCCCACTTCATTAGATCGATATGGTATCCTTTGCATGTTTGGCTGAGTCTGGCATCTAGTGGACACACCAGTGACTATTCAACCTGGTGTGATACTTTCCAAACGGAACCAATACAGTCGCTGCGTGTGCGGGGGGTGTACAGGAAGTGGAACGGCGTCTCCAGTGTTACCCGGATCAGCATTACAGGATCATCTCCAGCGTGCATTTGTTGGTGTAGCTGAGGGAGGGACGCGGAGACCCGTTGGGGTCGTCGCGGATACATTACCTGGTGAGACCGTTCCTATTTACTCCTTGCTGCTACATTGCGGACTATACTCTTCCCACAGAAGATATTCATCAGCCTGAAATATTCCACATTCATGTCCTATTGATTTATTTCACGGACTCTCTCCACTCCCCCATGTTGCTGTAGTCATTGGCTACTCATTAAGTGTTACTTCATTCTACACCTTCACTGCCTCCTACATTAGCTTTTGGACTCATTTTTCTTTTTGGATATATCCTTTTTTTTCTCCCCTATGAGAGTACTCTTTTTGTGTTTTGTACTGTCTAATATTGTGTCATTTGGCATATTCTATTTGTTTTTATCTGTTCATTCAGCAACCAATCTTTTCTTGCTTAATTAATAAATTATCCAGTTTTTTATATTGCTACACAGGATTGCTCTTTTTTTCTCCCATATATATATATATATATATATATATAAATATAAATATATATATATATATATATATATATATATATATATATATATATACACTTACACACACAAAGATATAACAGTTCTATAACAAAGTCTTATCTGTTTCTTGTAGTTGTAGGGGAAGGCCTTTCTGCTCTCCTGGGTCAGCACCCTTGTGTGCTAAGGCAATGTCTGTCCAGGTATAGAGGTCTGGTCCCCTTTGTCTTGCCGTCAGCCTGCAGTCCCTCTGCAGCTCAAGACATCTGTTGTTCCCCCAGGTCAGCCCAGTTGTGGACTAGGGAACTCTGGTCTGTCCTTCCTGGGTCAGCCCCAATTGTGAGTTCAGGAATCCTCCTCCTGCTTCTGGGAACAGGCTTTTTCTATAGTTCTAATCAGCCAGGTGGAGTCTGGCTGATTGCTGGTGTGCAATTAACCAGCACACTGCTGGATTAGAGGCAAGTTTCGTAACAGGGATAAGTCCCTGTTACAGTCACATTTTAATATTGTATGATTGTGGGTAAGGTATTGCCCTAAATGTACAGACCAAAAGCAAGAAAGCGGAAAAACACTTTGGACTCAATATTAAGCTAGAAGGATAGGAATTTATTTCATGTAAAACACACTGAAGGAATGACTTTGACAATATGTGACCATGCTAAGGAGACATTAATAAACAGACCCTATCATGTTGGTGCACTATCGCAGGAGTGGCCAACTCCAGTCCTCAAGAATGATTGAGCCACCTGGGCTGAAGCAGGGATATTCCTAATACCTGGCTTGTTGGTGGATCTTGAAGACTGCAGTTGGCCACTCCTGCACTGTGATATGTCTGATGAATGCAGTCACCATCCCCATGCTTCCCATTTGCAAGCATATAAAGTTATATAAAGAAATATGAATTACTTGATGGCCACGTTATAATGGTGATAACCCAATTGGACACAACAATATTACATAGTAGATGCGGTTGAAAAAAAAAAAAGGCATATGTCCATCCAGTTCGACCTATGTTAAATTTAGACAATATGATCCAAATGAAAACAGCGAAAATCTGTTCTTCGTTTGTATTGTATTCTGGTATCCAAGTCATTTGGCTTCCAAAATACAATATGACTACTAAACAACAGTGTTTTCAGTTCCTATTGCCCTGGTTTGTTTACTACTACTACAGTACTAATAATAATAATAGCATGTTCTTGTATAGCGCTGTGAGTTTTATGTAGCGCTTTACAGAGACATTTTGCAGGCACAGGTTCCTGCCCCGTGTAGCTTACAATCTATGTTTTTGGTGCCTGAGGCACAGGGAGATAAAGTGACTTGCCCAAGGTCACAAGGAGCTGACACCGGGAATTGAACCAGGTTCAAACTCAGTGCCAGTTAGTGTCTTCACTCACTGAGCCACTCCTTCTCCTCGATATACTATATGCAGGTTGCAGGCCTTGAGGTCAGTCATTGATACAAACAGCTTGATTTCTTCCTTTGTTAGAATATACAATTCTTTTCATTATTTGGATTGCCACACTACAAACCTTTTTGCATACTTCTGTATATGGTGTACATCTGTTTCTGCATATCCTACGTGGTGGATAGGGGGTGTGTGGGAACGGGGGGGAATGGGAGCTGTGACTGGCGGGGGACCTCAGCTGTGAACGAGGGGGTGGGGACGGAGCTGTGCGCGGCGGGGGACCACAGCTGTGAATAAAGGGGGGGAACGGAGCTGTGAAGGGGAACAGAGGTGTGAAGGGGAGGAATTGGAAATGTGAACGGGGGGGGGCAGAGCTGTGACCTGGGGGGGTGGAACTGTGAACGGGGGAGGGGAGCGGAGACAGAGGGGGAGCGGGAAAATTAACTCCCGGGCAACACCGGGTATATCAGCTAGTAAATAAATAAAAAAAGGTGTGCCAGAACCTGTCTCAGAAGAGGAAGGGGATGTGACTTTGTAAATGGTTGCTATAGAAACAAAAAATGCTTGTTACATTATAATACATTACAAATATAATTTCAGAGTTGTTTAATTTTTTTTACTGTTTTCTTAGTACAGAACCGATTTATTAAAAATATATATTACTTGGTCTGCAGCTTTAAAATCTAGCGCTGGTTTCTTTCTGCACTTGCTCCTCTCCTTGCTTACGGTTGATCTGTGGCTGATATTGGAATGAGAATGGATTAGCCATATACTATGTAACACCCTCAAGCAATGTTCCATACTTTTTTAAGGGTCTATGGCAGCTGTTGTGTTTTTCTTAAAAACTACTGAGATAGATAGATAGAGATCACATCAAATCATTGCCGACCCAATTCTGCAGCTGAAAAATGCTAATCTCTGAAAATACGCTGTAAACCTTTTGAATTTCTGCTAATATCATTAGGAATCAGTAAACGATGAGCACGGACAACAGAGGACATAGGTTAGCAAAGCAAAAGACAAGATCAGCTTGACGTGGGCTAGGCTGCCAACTTCACGACCTGTCACACAGTTACCTCAGGGACATGGCATTGCAAAGGCACTGTCAGTTCATCTGAACATCTACTCGTTTGCCTGTGTGTGTCTGTATGCCGCCTTCTTTGACATGATCATGAACACTTAGGAAGTAATTCTATGCAGCCCGAAGTGGCCGTTCTGAATACAGGCATACCCCGCATTAACGAACGCAATGGGAGCATGTATGTAAAGCGAAAATGTACTTAAAGTGAAGCACAAACTATTTTCCACTTATCGATGCAGGTACTGTACTGCAATCGTCCTATACGTGTGTAGCGGTCATGTAAAATGGCTACAGTCATCTCTCCTGCTGACAGTAAGGCCTGGTAAGTTGTGGGCATGCCAGCAGTAATTATGGAGGTTTGCCCTCACACCCTGGTGGGGTGCCCTGTGTATGGATGGGAGTAGTCACATGCTCTGACTCCATGGTTAGTGATGTCAGAGGTGTGTCAGCTTCCAGAGTATACATAAGGCACAGCACTGAGTCTAAAGTTAGATCTGCGTCCAGTTATGGCAGGAGTTCAAGTTCTAGTACTAGCCTGAGTTAATAAGAGTTCTAGTTATGTTATAGTAACTGAGAGGAGACTGTGTCCAGGGACCTGGCACAGGGCAGTGATCCCTGCGGGGATAGGGAATCCCTATCTAAGGAGAGATACACCTTTTAAAGGGAGGCACTGACTGGACATGAGTGGCTAAGAATCTACTGCGAGGGGCAGCTAGCCCACATCAATCAATAAAGATGTTCTCATTCACAAACCCTCTCGTGTACATGTGTGGAGTGAATGTACAGAGAGGAGCACCACGGAGGAGTTCCTCAACAGGACCATCCCCATGCGGACGCAGGGACCCTGATGAGGTGGAGGCGCTGCACTGGAACTAGGTGAGACTCAGCACACTACCTCAGCTGCCTGTCTGGACGGGTCCTCCCCATACACCATCATGCGGGAGACTCAGGAGTCCTGTTGCCAACAGGTGCACCACCAGACACTACCACACTGTAATGGGGGCCGGTTAGACCACAGGGGCCAATGTGAGATTGGGTGGGTCAGGCCGGTTCAGAAATACCGTAATAATTGGAGGCGAGCTGCTGAGATCAGATCTGTCATCAGGACAGGCTCTAGCTAGGCACACTGGGAAACAGGGAGAGAGTCTGCTGCCACTCTGTGCTGCGTAGGGACGGACCTAGGGGTGGTCAGGGGGCTGACGGGATATTGTCAGTTCGCAGGGATGACCTAGGGGCCTGAAAGGAGTGAGGGGTTTGGAGCCGGGCTATAGCTGACCGAGTCACCTTGAGGCAGTGCTAGTTGGTAGGATGCCAGAAGGGATAGCCTGTAACTTGGTCAGGAATCCTGGAGAGGGTCTGCGCTAGGCTGACCAAGAGAGGTAGACGCCCCAAGTACTGCATGGCAGAGCCAGAGTACCTAGCCCATTCCAGACACTTACCATAGGGAGCACAGACTGGGAGGAAGGAGTCACAGCAGACACTGAGAGAGTGAGCCTAACCTGAGGTAGTGCAACATGAGTCCAGCCTAGTTCAGGTACACATGTGGTGGTGCATCTGAGCAATCTTTATTGTACTGATGTGGAGGCTGCCCCGCAGAGCAGAGTCCCATGTACGATAACTGTTACGAGAGAATGGAGGATCCGCGTGGTGCGGAGAACACAAAATGGCGACCAGAGGCTGATGGGGAGGGCACCCGTGGCGTGCACCTCACTGAAGAGCAAACAGTCGCCGAATTATCATTAACCAGTCTGCTCTGGAGCGGAGCGAAGGCTGTGGCTGCCCCGTTTTTATCCTGTCTGGGACACCGAGGGGCCACCCTTGAAGAGTGTGAGGAAATTGTAATAATTGGGGGAGAACCCCGCGAGGAGAGCAAACAAACTGACTTTTTGGGCTTAAAAGCCAACCAAAATGGCGGTTCCCGCTTGCTAGGGAAACCGCATGGGACAGTCACAGAGGAAATGGCTGATGCAGAACTTGCAAAGAGCTGGCCGGGAATGGCGCGAACAGCAGAGCCCCACCCTGATGGGGGGCATGGCGCGAAAGGTATGGCTGCGCCTTCATGGACAGTGACTCACTCGGCCCCTGTGCTGAGTCAACCGCTTAGTCTATGGGACCCTCCCCTGATTTCCACCAGGGGGAGTGACTTTCAACTATGGCCTGTGGGAATGCACCCACTGGGCCCAGGGACTGATATCCAGACGGCGCCACTACAAAAAGTAGTTCCGGCCGCGGAAATGATTTGCAAGAAAGAAGGATATTTTGCATGCAAAGCTGCTGCAAGGAGAAGGCGGGAACTAGCCGCGGGAAAAGAATCCAGCTCTGAGGAGGAAACTGGCGTGAAAACGCAGACCGCGCCCACCAGGACTGAGAGAGGCGCGGCCTTAATTAAGGGGCATGATATTCCCTTGTGGGACCCGCCCATAATTGCAACCCCTGGGGGCGGGTTCCAGCTATGTCAGCGGAAGGAGGAGCCGAAGCAGGAAGTGGCTGGCCCAGAAGCTTCTACCGGTCAGTTGCGAGGAACCACTGACCTGGAGAGACCCACACTGAAAGTGGTCCCTACAAAAAGAATGGCCTGTCCCTCCGCTGTGGGAACTATGGTCTCCACCCAGCCCTACTCAGTACCCGGCGGGCTACTAGTAGTAAGGGTGGCTAACACCGAGACGGTGGTCGGGCTCTGCCTACAATGCGGGCTGCCCGGAGGCACGGTCAGCACGGCGGCACGTTGCCCACATTGCGGGACACTGTACTTATGGCCTATGCCAACATTTATACCGATACAATCGGCTGACCCCCCGGGGGACCAGGCTAGGCGAGCCGCCGAGTCCCCTGGCGCACTGTGGATCGGACGTGCGAGTCCCGGAGAAAGGGGACTGGAGCCGGTCAAGTCGGCTGGGTCGGCCGCAACCGAGACAGTCGGGTCACCTCCTGACCGCACCGAGAAGGGAGAATACTCGGACGAGGATCTCCGTGAACTAGCGGAGGTGACATCGAGGCCCAGGATAGAACCGGGGAGGACGACACCCCGTGGTACCAGCAGCTGTCAGAAAGACAGGACGTCCCCCGCAGATCGGCGAGCCGAGAGACGGAGTCCCTCCGCCTCAGAACGTGGCGGCGACGGACGAGAGACGCCGGCACCCCTGCGGACGGGTAAGAGGAGTCCCTTCACTTACCTTGCCCCAGCAGACGGTGTAGGAGCGGAGAGGCCATGCCAGGCCACAGGCGCACGTGGAGAGACGGCATCACTTCCAGTGAGGACGACGGCGGAGCTTCCGGATGTCGTCATTGAAGAAGAGATCCCGAATGGGGGTCCAACCCGCGATGACGGTGTTTCCGGTTCCGGGGAGGACATCACTTCCGGTGGCGACAGCGGAACCCCGAGAAAGAATGCAGCGACGCTTCGGCGATCGGGGGAAGGTCCCCGATCACCTACAAGGCCCAGGAGTTGGATGGGCGATCCAAGGACTGAGGAGGGTGAGATATCCTCATTGGACCAGTCTACGGACAGCCAGGAACGGGTCGTAACCCCGTGGGGTCCAATTTCTTGCCCATACGCCCAATCCCACGCCCTAGCTAAAACCCCTGCCCCAATCACACGGTCCCCGGGTTCCCCGCCTAGTTTGGAATCTGTGGACATATCATCAGGGGGAGAAGGGGGACGGACTGGGGAAAGACAGCGCAGTGGCGCTACGGAGGGTGATTCTCGGGGAGGGGGAGAGTTGAGAGTGGCCAGGACAGCACCCGAACCAGTGAAAAAGGCCCCAGGATCTTCTAGGTGGTCTGTACCGCGATCTGAACGGTCGTCGGGGGTATTTTCCCTTGAAGATGATAGGGAGTCAGGGGGGTCAAATAAATTTAGAGAGACCCGGTGGTGGGCCCCATTATTCGAAGGGTACTCCGCCTGGATGGACCGCACTCGGTTCCTCATCCGGCGGGAAGATGTAGTGGATTACTGGTGGGCTGTGGGAGAATTCACACCTGAACAAAGGGACAGAGAGTTGCAGGAGCGGTGGCTGCAGATTGAGCATAGGGAGATAGAACCCATGGGTCCTAGCATCCTATCAGACCCCGTGGACCCTGATGAGCCCCTATCATGGGTGTTACCTGGGAGGGCAGGTAAGGCTGACCTGACTAGGATAAGTAGGGCTGAGAGAACCATAATGGCTCGGTATAAATCATCCCACGGGTTGGAGTACCCGTATGTCCCTAAGCCCACACCATCATGCGGGAGACTCAGGAGTCCTGTTGCCAACAGGTGCACCACCAGACACTACCACACTGTAATGGGGGCCGGTTAGACCACAGGGGCCAATGTGAGATTGGGTGGGTCAGGCCGGTTCAGAAATACCATTACACGTGCATAACCGATGTAAATAACGCATTTGTAACAGGCTCTATAGTCTCCCTGCTTGCACACAGCTTCGGTACAGGTAGGGAGCCGGTATTGCTGTTCAGGACGTGCTGACAGGCGCATGCGTGAGCTGCCGTTTGCCTATTGGGCGATATGTCCTTACTCGCGAGTGTACTTAAAGTGAGTGTCCTTAAACCGGGGTATGCCTGTATGTAGTTACTTACCGTCAACAGTGCCAAGGTGGTCTTTAGCATGAGGGCAGAAAACTATCAACAACACAAAAGTTGCAGAGAAAACACATTAAAAATGAACATTTCTTTGCTTTAAAAATACTTTACCACGGGGCTTGGCCTGGATCTTAACCAAGATGGCTGTGTTGAGCTGAAGCTCCCTGCGAGGCAATTAACAATCTTAAACCATCCAGGTGTTTAATCATTCAACACTCAGTAAAAATACAAAAAAACAAAAGCTGATGCGATAAAGTACATCCCGGTCCAAAAAAGGGACAAATCTACCTAATATCTGCAAAGAAAACAAAAGACTAATTTTGAGGCCTGGTGGCTGGGGCCACAAGCTGAACCCGGCACACAGAGGCCCTGTCAGAATCTGGGGCTGGTTCTCCCCTCCCTTATCTAGCGGACGTGGTGAGAAATAAAATATAATACAATACCGATGCACAGAAACGTAGAGTGGGACACCTCACTGTACACTTGTGCAGCCTACCCCTAGCTGAGGTCCATGCATCGTGGGACAGAACAGAAACACCACAAACTTGATTCCCCCCTTCCCTGCTTTCTCCCGCCAGAGATATAAGGATAACACCAGATCTGAAAATAAATAAATATATTTGCTCTGGCACGCCATCGAATCACGGCCGGAGCTTACATAACCCCATTAATCCGGCGACCTCATCCTCCGTTGGGCCGAGGGGAGTGTGCGGGGACCCCACCTGTTAAGGAACCACCGTGGGCACACCCGGCTTGGCCCCAGCGCTGCAGCGGGGGGTCTGATGTCGGCCGAGCGGAGGCGAAAGGACAGTGGGAGAGAGGCGCCATTTTGTATCGGAACTCGGCTGTGGTACCGCCGGAATGTGCGGTTGCTGAGGTGATGAGCTGGGCTTTCCCTGACTGGGACGAGCCTCTGGCGGGGTCTGGAGAGAGTGGCAGGCCTCCCCATAGAGAGACAAGGTAGGCGGAAAGGCGGCGGAGGAGAGTTATGGCCCCAGTCGCTCACATGTTCCTGTGTAAGGGTTGCATGGGTCTCGTCCACATTACCAAGCTAGACCCTTGGGACCTTGCACGGTTTCTTTTGAGCAGGTCACTGGTTCCTATCTTCTTTAGGACCAGTAGATTCTCCCCACCCAAGGGCAGAGGAGCCATTGTCGTCCTCAACCATACAGTATATGGCTCGATCCATCCAGATTTTTTTTCCCACCACTTCTTACCCATAAATTACTTCTAAAACCGTCCAACTGGACGGTCTGAGTTCTCAGAAGGTGGTTGCAGCATCGCCGTCGGTTCGGGACTCTCCTGTGCGGTCCACACCATGTCGCAGAGTTAGTAAGCCAAAGATACTGTGTGTTTAGATGTCTGCAAACATTATCTCACATAACGTGAAGGGCGTTAATAGCCCAAGCAAAAGACGGTTAGCTTTAACAGATGTATGTATGTATGTCTTTATTTATATAGCGCCATTAGTGTACATAGCGCTTCACATTAGTAATACATGTGACAATCATATAAATAACAAATAATACAAATAACAGGTCATGGGAATAAGTGCTTCGGAGATAAAAGTAACATTTCGGAAGAGGAGTCCCTGCTCCGGGGAGCTTACAATCTAATTGGTGGGGAGAACATACAGAGACAGTAGGAGGGCATTCAGGTAAGTGCGTCTGCAGGGGGCCAAGCTTTATCTATCGTGTATAGTATTAGCCACGGTGTTACTCATATGCTTCTTTAAGCAAGTGTGTCTTAAGGTGGGTCTTAAAGGTGGATAGAGAGGGTGCTAGTCGGGTATTGAGGGGAAGGTCATTCCAGAGGTGCGGGGCAGAAAGTGAGAAAGGTTTAAGGCGAGAGAGGGCTTTAGATACAAAGGGGGTAGAGAGAAGGCATCCTTGAGCAGAACGCAAGAGTCGTGATGGTGCATAGCGAGAAATTAGAGCCGAGATATAAGGAGGGGCAGAAGAGTGTAAAGCTTTAAAAGTGAGGAGGAGAATTGAGTGAGAGATGCGAGATTACAAACAAACAAACAGAAGAAGGCTGAAATCAAATTACTACAGGAAACACATTTTAGCAACAACAGCTTTCCTAAGTTTTTTGCCAAATAATTTCGACAATGTTTCCTTTCCTCGGCCACCGTCAAAAAGAGGTGTAGCGATTTTATTCCACAACAGGTTCCCATTCGTAGTGGTACAGACCCAAAAAAGACAAGGAAGGCAAATTCTTGATCCTAGTCAGCACTATACATGGTCAATACTTGACCATTGGTAACGTATACGCACCATGTGAGTATGACCCATTATTCTTCACATCATTTTTCAATACATTAAACAAGGTAGCCAAAGGCTATACAATCCTAGCGGGCGATTTCAACAAAACCCTAGACCCTGATCTAGATAAATCTAAGACAGTTAGGAGCAACAGAAAAAGAGGTACGGTCACACTCATCAAAGGGTTGTGGGATAATCAACTGACTGACATCTGGAGGGAATTACATCCTACAGAAAAAGGATATACATTTTACTAACAGCCACACTCCAGTTAGAGCAGAATAGATTACTTCTGTGTATCACACAGACTGGTCCCAAACGACTCCTCTACGAGGATCCATGATATTTCATAGACAGAGCAACCTGGAAACTGAATGAATCAATTATAAAAATCCCTGAGGTGTTTCAGAAAGTTAATACAGCGATCGACCACTTTTTTCAGAACAAATCTAGGTAGTGTGGACTTCCTCATCACCCTGTGGGAAGCCCATAAGGCCACATTCAGAGGCACCCTTATCAGCATTGCTGCAGGGCGGAAAAAAGAAAAAGAGTCGAAATTGCGGAAACTCCAAGCAAAATTAAGAGCGCTCTGCCTTACATAAATGTAATAATAGACCTAACACTTTAGAAGAGTTGAAAAATGTCTGAATAGAGATAAAAATGCTCTTGACCTCCCAAGTCGAGAATTCCATGAGTTGGTCTAAGAGGAAGTTTTTTGAAAAAGTGAACAAGCCAGATACCTTATTAGCTAATAGAATTAAAAACAAACAGGCAAATTATAATATACAGGCAATTCGGTTAAAATCGCGTAATATGACATCCAACCCTAAATTGATAGTAGAGGAATTTAAGAAGTACTATGAAACTCTATATAATGGAGAGAAGGTCATACATAATGTAAATGGAAGTCAGGCTTTGAGAGACTTTTTGTCTGACCCGGTTCTTCGTACTGTACGTTCAGCAGAGAGGAGAGAGAAGGTCTACAACAAGATTTCACTTTAGAAGAATTAACACAAGTTTAGGAACATTAAGGAACTGAAACAATCCAAAGCACCAGGCCCTGGTGGATTTCCTAATTTATAATAAAAAATGTATAGACTTGCTAGCCCCCCACCTTCTGCGCATGTTCAATGCAGTGCTGGCGGACTTCATTCCCGGAGCAGAAGCTTCAAGCGTCTATTTCATTAATTTACAAACAAGATAGGGACTGCAAAAGCTATAGACCAATCTCGATAAACTCAGATATCAAAATCTACTCTAAAATGCTGATTAATAGACTAAGCCATAGCCTGCCTAGACTTATCCCCCCTGAAAAGTGGGATTTATTTAGGGTAGGCAGATGAATCATTGAAATAATGGTGTTGGGTCTAGATGCCGAAAAATCTTTTGACAGAATTGATTGGCCATATCTTAATGCTACGCTTGGAGTGTTCGGTTTTGGGGGTAGAATATTAAAAGCAATCAAGGCACTGTATTCCAAACCAGCGGCAAGAGTAACACATCCGGGCTTTCTATTGGATATTTTGCAAATTAAGAGTGACACAAGACAGGGCTGCCCACTCTCATCCTTGCTATTCGCATTAAGCATGGAGCCACTAGCAGCCCAAATTCGGAAGAATCCTGACATAACAGGAATGCAAATAAACGACCAAGAACATAAGGTCGCTTTATATGAGGATTATATCATTTTGACGTTATCAAGACCCCTCACCTGTCTGCCCAACTTGTCCAGTCTTCTGGGGAAATTCAATAAGATATCTGGGTTCAAAATTATCAATCAAAATCTGAAGCTCTAAATATAAATTTACCAAAGGAAATAGAAAAATTGATATAAATTTCAACTTTAAATGGCAGCCCCACGCCCTTAAATATTTGGGAGTTCAGATTACAAATAATTATAAATCCCTTCACAGAGAAAATTATCCCAAATTACTCAGAACCCTGAGAGAAGACATTCAAACTTGGTCCAAATATAATATCTCGTGGATAAGCAAGATCTATTGTATTAAAATGAACTTACTTCCCCACATCCTGTACCTAGTTCAAACTCTTCCAGTACCGGAGGGGGGGAAAGGTATACTTTCAATGCAATCCCTAATAACAAAATTCATTTGGAATTATAAAAGACCAAGAGTGAAGAGGAAGATCCTACAGATACCAACATTAGCAGGGGGGAGTAGCGGTACCTTCCTTGTTATCGTACTACAAAGCAGCCCAATTATGTCAAATTTCCCAGTGGCATGGCGATCCTGCACTTAAACGTTGGGCGGCAGTGGAGAGGGATATGTGTGCCCCTCTTGAGCTTCGTGACCTGATTTGGCTACCCAAAAGGACCCATAAGTCCATGCGAGAACCGCTCTCCTCGATCACCAGCTCATTAGCAGTTTGGGAGGCTTCTAAATTAATCTGCTCACTGACTACCAAACACTCTTTAATGACCCCCTTATTGGACAACCCTGACTTTGCTCCGGGTCTGAATAGTAAGGATTTTCCTATTTGAAAAAAAAAGGGGGGGTTTTAAGACTCAAAGATCTGGAGGGTATAATCAATATTAAAACATTTGAACAAATTAAGTCAAACTAAGACATCCCCAATTCAGAATTTTTTTAATACCTCCAGATTAGGGCATTCTACAACAAATTTCTGCCCTGTCCCGCATTGCCAAATTTCAAAAAGCTCTGTATTTTGGAAAGAGGCACTAGGTGACTAACCTCTCAAATGTACAAAGAAGTGACCGGTTCGGGATCAGAGTATTCACGAGAGCTACAGTATATGTCCCAATGGGAGTCAGACTTGGGAGAGGTATTAGACGAGGAAGAATGGGATGAGAACTTTTTGGCGGTGGCAAAGAGTTCGATTTGCACGACGTTAAAGGAGAACTCATATAAATTTTTAATGAGATGGTATCTCACTCCACTAAAATGATCAAAATGTATTCTGGGTTACTCACCATTGTGCCCTAAACAATGTGGAGAAAGAGCGGCTCTGCTACATATGCTGTAGTCTTGCCCTCAGGTGTGCCCCTGTGGGAGCAGATTAGACATTGGCTACAGAGGATCTTGGACCTCACCATTCCCATGGACCCAAGGCTCTTCCTGCTGAACAGACCAGCTCAGGGATTAGCCAGGGTCGAAAATACATTCATTGCTCATTTTGCAACAGCAAAGACATGCGAGATCGCAGCATTGTGGAAGCAAATTGAAATTCTATCTATTACTACAATTCGAAATAGAATTGGGTTTGTCTGCCAGATGGAAAAATTAACCAGTTTAGTTAAGGACGCTGGCGCTAAATTCCAAAAAGTTTGGCTACCGTGGCTGGCTCAAACAGATATCCCAGGGGTGAACAGTGCCACAGTTCTGCTTTGATTGAAATAAATGCTTTCTCCTTTGACTAAGGGAATCGCAGTTTCCAAGACATTGAAGATTAAGAGAGCAAAAAGCGATCAAAGTAACGGAAATAGGATATTGAGATGGCACAGGAGAGGATAAGGCACTAGATGGATACAACACGGTGAAAAAAGATGGATGGCCTGGACCAAAGAGATACAAGAGAACCTCCGACTCCCCCCCCCCCCCCCCCCCTTTCTACCTCCGCCTCCGGGGATTTTGATTTGTTGTGATTTGACAATATATGTTGATTTCAGTAAAATGAGATGTTATGTTATATGTTTAATATGTGCAAACGCAATATAACTTTGTTAAAAAAAAAATACTTTACAAGATCATTTACATTTAGGTGTGTGTGTGTGTGTGTGTGTGTACACATGCTGTGCATTGGCCACTAAAAAAACGGCATTCAACAATCATTTTTCAAATTGGAGTTCTATGTGACAGATCTAGAATGTTACTATGCCTCCACAGCCAGTGTTCCGGGACCTTCCCCCCACCAAGCTGATCTAAACTGCGCTCCATCCATTCCAATGCAAATGAGGAATGGCTGCAATGATTTACAGCGGAATGTAACGCAGGCGGCTCCAGCACTGGAGGAATACATTTATATTGATCTGAACGTTTCATTACATTGGGTAATCATGTTAATCATTGTAGTGAGCAATGCCGAGTGTACGGAAAGCGCAAAGACGTGGTGGCTCTGAAAAATACAATCGTTTTGCATTTACCTCCAGTGACAAAATGCAGCCATGTACTAGCAGGTTCCATAACATGGCTGCAAATTAAAGGTCCAGTGTAAAGATTTCCAATCTGAGAACTAAATGAGCTTAGCATGGTACCCCTCCCTTCCTATTAAATCTCTGCAATTATCCTTCCGCCTTCAAATTTCTTGCCTGATTTTGGATGGAACAAACGAGGGTGGTGATATATGCACACAACACTGACCGACAAGACCCACACATCTTTTGTCCACAACGGATCACACACTACAAACAACCCGATCGGCGGTCAGCCCAGCGTAATAGAGAGGAAGACTGTATAACAATGTAATTATGATAAGTGTTGGTGAGTATAACAACAGCTAGGAGAGTTGAGCGGTTGTTTGTTTAGCCTCATTTTTGAGAGTTGTATTGGACCAGTCCTCTCTGCATCTTCCTACACCATAAAGATAAATGCACACATTCATAGAAAAAAAAGGGGGCATCAGACCATTTATTAAATATGAGCTGTAAAACACAACGTTTTGGGGTATAGATTAACCCTTCAAGTAAAAAGTTCTCTGCATCTTCCTAAATGTGGCACTTTCTAGTAATTAGTTGCATCCCCATGAAATATCGTTGCTTTATCCTGAAAGTCTATTAGACAAGAACCTCTGTAACACAGTTGCTATAACAATAGAACAGACGTGAAAGACCTTATTCTATATTGCCTGAAGTGGCCGTTATCAGCTTCCGGTCCCTATAGAAATCCATGGAGATTTTTGGCTTCAGCTGCGTCAGACTATATAGAATTACCCCCTAGGCCAGGAGTGGCCAAGTCCAGTCCTCAAGGGACCCCAACAGGTCGTTTTCAGAATATACCTGCTTCAGCACAGGTGGTGCAGTCATTGAGCCACCTGTGCTGAAGCAGGGATATCCTTAATACCTGACCTGTTGGTGGCCCATAAGGATTCGAGTTGGCCACATGGTCCTGGTACCACATTTAAACCGCTTGAGTAGTGGCTCCCAACCTGTTTGCAGCAGAATCTCTGCTCCAATTATTTTGCTGCGTGAGATGTCAGAGTGGTCGTTCTGCTCTGGCTAGAATGCTAAACATTTGGATCATGGCTGTGGAAAAACATTGCGCTAGGTGCAGGTGCCACGCAGAAGCCCTCTGGATATTTTCTTTCTACTGTCACAATGCATGATTATCCAGAACACTATACAGGTTGCCCTTCTTTACCACTCATTGGCTCAGGTTTGGCATCGGGCCTACCTTTTCTCTAGCAATTTAGCATACTACTGGCTTTAAATGGTGTTTGATTGGAATGTATGCGCCCCTACATGAGACCGTCTTCTCACAAGTTCAAGTCTCGTGTATTTTGAATAAAAGCTTATTTAAAAACGACCATCAGTCCTAATACAAGAAGGCCAACTGTCTCCTACTAGCAACAGGTCGGAGCAGAGGTAAGATCAGACTTGTCATTACCCCCTGCAACCCAAAAGGCCTGTCTTTGGAAAGGGTTTAGCACTACGAGCCTTTATGCCAGTTAAAACCAGCCCAACTTACAGATGTGATTGGTTAGACTGGCCGTCATATACAACAGATTTTACAAAGGATTTATTGTTCACCCAATATAAAATCCCAAACAGTAGCAGCAGGAGGAGATGACATCTGTAACCAGAAAAGATGAGTACATTTTGCTGAGGAAGTGGGAATCAACACGGGCAAGATGTTCTAGTATATGCTATGTGCTGTTCACACACGTGCTGTAAAGGCTTTAACAGGCCGGCTGTGTCAGTTTAGATGATTAATGAAACAAGATCTTCAAAAAAGGTATTACTTATTCCTGGGGAAAGGGAAGTGTCAGGTTTAATAAATTGCCAAATCGCCAAATCTAAAACTTGTTCACATTTGTAAAATGCAAAATGTTCACTGCTGGCAAGGAAGGCAATGAATTCAAGTGGAGACTGCTTTACTAGTAGGAGCAGATTGGTTCCAGCGTTTAGAAAATGGTAAATGAATAAAACCTTACTAGGTATAGGAGAGTAATCAAAAAGGACTGTTTTATTGTCAGACGTCACGAAAGATGAGAGCACAGACATAAATCTCTTTATTGTATGTCAAATAGTCTCCGTGTGTATTAGGAGACAGTAAGAGTATAAGACAAAGGGAAAATAAAAAAGAGAGCTGCGTAGGTTTACTGGATCTTGTTCTCAAGGATTTGAATATGGTATAAATGATCGGCGCCAACGCATTCTGCATGAAATCTTATCTTCTACTTAGCACACAGAGCAGGGAGGAATACAGCATGTTCTGAATCCTAACAGGGCACTGGCTGAAAGTTTTGATATTAAATTGATCCGGAGGTGGCGTTTCCTGCTTTATATACACGATTTCTTCTGTGACAGATTGATCTTATCACCCAGACTCAGAGCCATTCCCTGAGAAGAAAACAAAAAATATTGGTTACAAACAATTGCACGGATGAACCCATTATACACCGATATGGGTCAAATGGTCACGCAAACAAGGGTTTATTTTTACACCCCTAAACGGTTTACATTACAGAGAATATATAGATTTAGCTTGGGAATGTAAATGACACACTGTGCATATAACAGACTTTACACGCAAAGGCAGGATTATTCTCTAAAGCACTTTACTCTTTTGATGCTCGTTACTGCAGTAAGCTACACTAATGGGAATCTAGAGGCACGTGTAAAAAAAAATAAAAACGTTTGCTGGGTAATAAAAAAGCCCGACTCTGCAGCAATTACAGTAACATGCTAGCCCTGTTTAATTAAAATTACAAAGCATGAAAAATTAGGTTCTAAGCAATAGCTGAGATGGAGTATTTTAGAACACAGATTGCTTAAAAGGTGCAATCCCGCCTAAGGCTAAGTCCCTGCTAGCGCTGATCGGGCGGCGCGGAATTACATACATATATCTATATAAGTCCCCGCTCACATGGTGCGCGCGGCGCTGGTGCGCGTGCACACACGCTCAGCCGCGATCGGCGTTTACATAAACAAAAACCTATACTTCCCCACGCGCTCAGCTGGCCCGCAATGCCGCCCCCCCTCCCCCTGCGCACTCTTGCGTAATCGGAGGACACCCGGCACTCATGCTTGGAGCGCTCTCCAAACTAAGGAAACTAAAACTAAAAATTACACTCAAAATCTGCAAAATCAGGAGTCATAAAGAACACTTATACGCACATTTGCACGCCAGAGAACGGCCTACAAACCCGACGGGCCCCATAAATCGCATGGCATTTCATCCTTCTTGTGTTATTTACTCGCCGTAACTTATCCCATTGTGATAGATACGATTGCAGGCAGACAGAAGGTTGTATTTAGAAAAGCTAGGAGTCTGAAAAGTATCTTAGCCCCTGGTGCATTTAAAAAGTTTTGTGAAAGAAGGGTGAATTTTTTGTCTCGCAAATTGGCCCAATATTTTGAAGATGCACATGCAGGAAAGCATGAGGATATACACACACACAAAATGTATGTTACGCGAAACGCGTAGGTTTTTTGTTCATCCCGTTGTGACGTCAGCCGCCTCGCGCTGCCACTAGCAGGGCAGGTTTAGCAGGGACTCGCAACTGCCCTTGGCGAGTACTGGTAAAGCCACCCAACACCCCTTTTTGTACATCTGTCTTTCCTGCAGCCAACATCAGTGGTTCCCCCGTGTGGGGAGATGACTTCCATATGAATGACTTCCCTAAATAGTCAATGTAAGTTTTTTAATTGTTTTTTTTTATTACGTAAAAGTGGATTTTTGACATATTAGTTTCTTTCTATGCGCTTTTTTTGTGTTTGTCATTTAGTTTACCCCGTTGATCACGGGAGAATCTAGAGCAGCAGGAAGGAGTGTCCCTGCTATAATGAGAGGAGATTGCCTGATGGTTCTGGGATCTGCACAAATCTGTTTGCCAATTTCATTTCATTACTAGTTTTCTACAAAAATGTTACATATTTATGGATTTTATTTTAAATAAGTAGACAGTGTGGGCAACACATTTGCAATCCAAATAAAATAACACATCTATTGTGTGTGAAAGCGAAGGGTCATCTAGTAACCAAAGATTACCTGACTCTTCGCTCGAATTCTTATGTGTCCAGTCACCGCGGCGTCAGGTCCAAGATGAACCGGTTTTTCAATGCTGACATTGGCAAGTGCGTCCTCTCCGAATATAGACCGGGCGTAGAGATTGGCAGCCATGAAGCCGCAGTAACCAGAGAGAGCCTGTAGGAGGAGCACACGCAACTTTACAATCTCACCCTACTGGCAGGTTGAACCTCAGGGACAGCAAAGTAAGACATTAGGCATACTGAGCCTTGAATACTTCATTGGACAGAGAGATTTTAACAGCTTTGCTTGGGGACTCTGGCCCTTGCAGTATGCGCCATATTTTTGGTCATACCATGGCTGCAAGATTGCAATATGCAGATTAGGCGCACTTATGTAATTGAAATGAAAACATAAGATGCACTGGAGGGGTGCCAGGATCTCAAAAAACTGTACATACAGAGTAATGACAATATTTTAATTAAACGTTTTGGATCCAGGCAGCGCTACCAGTCATTGCACAACCAGTAAAACGCAACCACTATTAAAACGTAGGTTAGCACAATTATTAGCGAAAATATTAAAGGATATTATTTCTAGAATGCTGCAGTGTACACAGAATACATTCCTGGTTGGCCAATGGGAGACAGCTTCTTGAAGGTTACAAGCAGGTAACATTAGGATTTTAAACATGTTTCACTGCTGCAAAAGATGGTGCCTTTATCACTAAACAATTCTTTATCCCCATTAATAATGTTAAACAGCATGTTCATAAACAAAGCAGAAAGTGGCACAGTTTATGAGGGTCACAGGACCTATAACTGGACATTTTCTAACTTGTGTTCCTACCACAATGTAGCTGCGCCCCTATTGGTCTTGGAGGACTGCAGAATGCAAAACCTTCTAATGGGCCAAAGCGGGAATTCTCCATAGATGTTGCTAAAGACATGTTTCGAGGCCTACCAAGTCACTAGAAAGCCATTAATACCGTAAACTTGTAATGTCATACTACAGCTTTTGGGATAAATCTGTAAGAATTGGTTGGCCCCACACAAACTATTTATGGCCGATTACCAGACTGTATGGCACGTACCTTCTCTGGTGTAAGGCATTTCATATTTGTCGACTTCAGAATGTGCTGCAAATATTCATTCAGATCAATGATGTTTGTGTTCACGGTCACCTTAATTAAACCAACCAAGGACAGCGAGTTAGTGAATATAAACCGGATTCTATAGTACACCAATCCCATTATAGCACTAGCCCATGGGTGGCCAGCTCCCGTCCTCAAGGACCACCAGGTGGTCAGGTCTTCAGGATATCCCTGCTTCAGCACAGGTGGCTCAGTCAATGACCGCCACCTGTGCTGAAGCAGGGATATCCTGAAAACTTGACCTGCTGGTGGCCCTTGAGGACTGAAGTTGGCCACCCCTGCTCTAGCCTGACTCCGTCTTGTGCTCTCAATAACCGTTACCCGGCCCGAGTTCTGCGTTTCCTAGAAACTAGGCCAGCCTCCTTTGAGGCGCTTCAAAAATAATTGTACATGCCAATTTTCATGGAAATTTACAACAGTTTGTAGGTTGACAGAGAAATGTGCAAAAAGTCGTTTAAATGAGCAGTTAACAAAATGTCCCGATAACGAGAACTTGGCTTCCTACAATAATCAAGCAGTAACAACACGGATTACCCAAGCACCAGACACTGGCTCAATGAACGGAGTACAGATAGGATATACCTTGTTTTCCCATTCAAACTCTGCCCACATCTGTCGGAATTCTGTGTCTGTGCATGATGCCGGCTGGATGTAATCCATGATGTCAATGTGAATATCACTCAGGACAACACAGTTTCTGTCACTTGCTGCGCCAGACACATCGTACACTGTAAAACACCAAATGACCAGGATGGGAGAGATAAGAGGCATATATACAAACATACATTCATACAATACCAGCGTGCATTTATCTACGGTCTCCGAATTAGAAAACAGACTCTGCGTCTTTATTTTCATTTCGATATAGAAATGTGATGGGTGCTCCAACAGTCCTGGAATCTTTATGTACGTTCATCAATCATATAATAACAGTCAAGGTTCAGATGATGGAGTGGGTAAACTACTGGGTGATACTCCTTGATAAAGCACCTTGTTGTGTGAAACGCGTTGGAGGGTTGTACCCCCTTGTTTGCTATGTCTGATTGACAAATAAACTTATATTTTATTTTTGATACACCTGTGTACCTGGGCAGTGCGCTGCTTTGTGCATTTCTTTGCATTTTCACTGCAGATTTTGCTGATGGAGATGAAGGAAAGCAAAGGATGCACTGCAACTGGAAAGGTATTTGACAATATATGTTGGGCAAACTCCAAAATAAAATAGAGGGTATTTATTGAATGGACTCACAAATGGGTGTATATAACAGCCGCACCAACGCGTTTCGTCCCGCAGGACTTTATCAAGGTATACACAGTGCAGTGCAGTGCATCCTTTACTTTCCTTCATCTCCATTGTTTCAAGACTTCAGGACTGCACGCAGAGGAACCATCATCCGACTTCGGCGCTCCAGATTCTAGTATACCCCCAGGGCAGGTAATAGGCATTAGCCCTTATCGTATTACCTGATACCCCCATGGGGAGATTTATATTTTAAGTGTGGGATGTGCAATATTGACCATCTTTGCGGTAGTCAGGCAGACTGACCGCTAGGTCTTTATTTTTGCCCCCCCTTATATGATGATGCCATATACATGAGCCTATGGATTAAATAATGTGTTCCTACTTGGATTATCTTTTTCAACTATCAAGATGTATGTGTGCACACATGGTTATTGAGCGTCGCTCTATCTACTCTCTTCCAGATTTTGCAGATGCAAGTAGTATGTGTGCACATTGGTGCATTTTCATCCATTCCTTGGATTTTGGGTTTATGGTGTTTCTGATCTCAGGAACAGTACACCGACATCAATATACCCACAAAAGAATCCAAAACGTAGAGCCAGCAGTTTCATAATGTAACCCCCCCTTCCCCCCCCCCAAAACAAATATATTTTAACCCCTTCTTTGCAGGCAGTGAAGGGTTTAAACAAAGCACCACAGGGGGCTGCTTCCACATGAATGCACTTTTTTTTATCACATAAAAGGTCTCTTATTATAGAGCTTTAAAGGCAAGTTCAGTGGTGCCCCCTAGTGCTTGGTGGTTTTGGTACAGGATAGCAAGCATGTGTTTGTAACAGGAGATCCATAGTACAGCAAATTCCCATAACACCAACACCTTGTTCCCAATAACTAATGTGGTATGGAACAATAAAACAAATCTCCCTAGCAGCCATAGGGTTAACAATGTCAATGGCAGAGGGGAGTACTGCCTCAGAAACACATGGGAATAACACAGTTATAGAAGGAGAAATGGAAGCCGCTAATCAATATTATGCTATGAGACTGCTTCTCTATGGTCAGTGAAGCACTCTGCTCCATTTAAATGAGTAGAGCTCAGAGCTTTCCTGACACGGTGAAGCATTTTCACAGCTTAGCAAATAGGAGCGCGGCACAGGCAGAGCACCAGAGCCAGGGTATTGTCATATTGCACTTTTCCTGCGACAATAAACACTTACCAATATTACCGAAAATGATACCGTTCTCTGTTGACGCGACTTTGATGTTGGCTTTAATGTTTGCAAAATCGTGCGGGGCGAGAGTCAGCGGGGAGGGCTTCTCTACAAGTTTCAAATCACCTGCCAAGAACACATGAAGAAAAAGGTCACAACAGGTTGGCTAACATTCACAGAAGGAGCAAAAAAAGGCAGCGCACTGCCAAAAAAGCAGGAGGCGGCTCACAAGTACAATAACAGGGTTTATTCCATAAAAGAATCAAACATCACCCCCAGACAGCATCAAAAAGCACGACACCAACGCGTTTCGGGCCGTGTGCCCTTTATCAAGGTGTATGGGTTTTTTGTTCCTTCTGCTTTTTGTTCATCTTGTTGGTGGATCAGCACGCCGTTTGGAGGAATCGCAATAGGACCGCACTGGAGGATCCGAGAGGAAGCTGAACAGTGAGTTATCCCTGTGGGTTCATGCTATTATATAAGTCAGCTTATGGGACAATCTATGTACTACATATGTGTGCCAGTGGGCACTAGTCTCTGTCCCCTGCAAGGGATGCTGTATTAATATCCAAGTCACAGAGCAGAGGTCCAGGCGGAGATACATGTTTCTATGGGACTAATCTGTTTTTGATGCGCCGGCCACTTACATTCTTGGCTAACATTCACCCCTTAAACACTGTAGAGTCCAGTCATACAAACCTCTATAGAAACAAAAGATATATAAAACAAATAATGAATAGTGGAGGGTAACTCCTTAGTCCATTCCTAGCTGGTTTCCTTTCATTGAAGCGTCGTAGCGAGTTACATCCCCAGCCAAAAGCATATGGTTGAGTAACAAGGCAGTATTAAAACAGGCCTTGGAAATACCCCAATATCAGAATTGCTCTAAAATAAAAAATAACAAACGTCTGTAGAATATATATTAAAATATGCCATCGGGATTAAACAAAATTAAAATTAAAAAGACACACATGGGAGCAAATATAGTAATACAAAATATTTCTAATAAGTGAGGTTGTACCTATCGCAGAGCCCCTGGGAAGTGTAATGAGGCGCAGGCTCTCTCAGGACAGGTCCATCATCGTACA
The DNA here is from genome assembly GCF_040206685.1 of Ascaphus truei. Lineage (NCBI taxonomy): Eukaryota > Metazoa > Chordata > Amphibia > Anura > Ascaphidae > Ascaphus > Ascaphus truei. Next base: position 23,319,320 of record NC_134494.1, on the reverse strand, counting down.
CAGATAAAAATATGCTTACCTAAAGTGGCCAGCTCCAGTGTACAGTTCTGCAAAGTGTCACTGGTCTGATTGACTACTAAGACATCCAAGACGATATCGTACTGATTGACATGAACGTAAGCTTCTGCATAGACCGGATCAGAGAATCCCGTCAGCTGCGTGACCTTACAGAGGGTACAATACAGAAAGTCAGTGACGAGATTAGGCGCACACACAGTTACACTGCAAAGCCACATCTTCTACAACGCAAATGTCCTGCTGTCTTTTATATAGTTTACACAAATTAAATAAAGATATCACTTGTCAGCACATTCGCATGTCTCAGACAGGTCTGCAACCGTCTTTCCCTATTATCTCCTAGCATATAATTATACCACTGCAGCCAGGGATTCTGGGTAATGACATGCAGATGAGCACTCCCAGTTTTCGACCTTTTGGGTCTCATCAGTGTGAGGCTGGTTATACTGGCTTTGCAATATGAAGCTGGGATAGGTTTCAACCGCACAATAAATAGGTTATGGTGGGTAAAAAAAGTGACAAAAACCTCCACCGTACAGTAAATAATGTTTATTAAACAGCTGCATCATTCCCATTTAGTCTAATAAAAATAAAGGTTATGGGGGGGGGGTAAGAAGAGTCAAAAATATTACTGGCTGTCACACGCCGTTTTGCCCAAAACAAACACTTAAGTTACACACTGATTCGCTCGCAAAATGGACTGAACCAAAAGGATCCCAGAGGTTAAGTTTGTCTAAGAACCAAGGCTTTTTTTTGCAGTTTAGGAACATTGTTCATTTTCCACACAAAAAAAGGGCGTAGATAAATGTGGTAAATAATTTTTAATTTCTGCAAAGGTGAATTAGATGGAGCAGATTTGTTCCAATTAGGAGGCAATAATACTTCACTATGGGGGGGGGGGGGGGGGGGAAATATCGTTATAAATCATGTCTCAAATGTTGACAACGCTACAAATCACTTTTGAATACCTATAAAACTATAAAAAAAAGCTGTGTGTGCTGTGTAAGTGAAACTTCTTTGACTTTTGTCACAGAAATTGTATTTGTATTGGTGATGTTTTAATTAAAAATCAAAATACAATTTCATTGACAAAACGCAAATAAATTTGACTTAGAACATGCGTACACATCCCTTGTATTTGCACTAAGCGTGAATTCCTCGTGTGTGTGTGCGTGTGTGCGTGACTGTGTGTGTGTGCGTGTGACTGTGTGTGACTGTGTGTGTGCGTGTGACTGTGTGACTGTGCGTGCGACTGTGCGTGTGACTGTGTGACTGTGCGTGTGACTGTGCGTGTTACTGTGTGACTGTGTGTGACTGTGCGCGTGACAGTGCGTGTACGCGTGACAGTGCACGGTGCACGTGACAGTGCGTGTGCGCGCGACTGACTGTGCGCGCGACTGACTGTGTGTGTGTGACTGTGTGTGTGTGCGTGTGACTGTGTGTGTGCGTGTGACTGTGCGTGTGTGCGTGACCATGTGCGTGTGTGTGTGACCGTGTGCGTGCGTGTGACCGTGTGACGTATGCGCAGCCCCCCTGCACCTCACACATCCCCCTAACCTATTCACAGTCAGTGTGTGTATATGTGTCAGTCAGTGTGTGTGTGTGTCAGTCAGTGTGTGTGTGTGTATGTGTCAGTGTGTGTGCATGTGTGTCAGTCAGTGTGTGTGTGTGTATGTGTGTCAGTCAGTGTGTGTGTCTGTGTGTGTATATATGTATGTGTGTCTCTCTTTCTGTGTCCTGCCCCCTCTCTCCTGACTCCCCCCCCCCCCCTCACAGGCAGGCAGAGCTGCGGACCCGCGGCGGCTCTGCCTGAGACTCTCCTCCTCTCCTCACACCCCCCCCCCCCCCCCCTCACAGACAGGCAGAGCTGCGGACCCGCGGCGGCTCTGCCTGAGACTCTCCTCCTCTCCTCACACCCCCCCCCCCCTCACAGACAGGCAGAGCTGCGGACCCGCGGCGGCTCTGCCTGAGACTCTCCTCCCCCCCCCCCCCCCCCCCTCACAGACAGGCAGAGCTGCGGACCCGCGGCGGCTCTGCCTGAGACTCTCCTCCCCCCCCCCCCCCTCACAGAGAGGCAGAGCTGCGGACCCGCGGCGGCTCTGCCTGAGACTCTCCTCCCCCCCCCCCTCACAGACAGGCAGAGCTGCCTAATAAAGGCCGCCCCCCTCCGGAAGTGCTGCGTGGGCAGAGGCAGTGTCGGCGGGGAAGGGGGGCAGCACGTCATCGTCAGCGGGAGCTGGCTTGGTGCTGTGGGGAACGCAGCTCACTCTACCCCCCCCTCCCCCCCCGTTCCATGCCTCGGCCGAGGGAGGTCAGCAGGAGTGGCGGCAATTAAATTTTGAGGGCTGCCGCCGCCGCATGTCAGCGGGTGGGGGGAGCAGAGCTCGTTAGGAGCTGCGGCGGCGGATACCCTCCATGATCCCTGGCCTCCTCTCCTCGACCCCGGCGGCGCTCAGTCAGCGGGACGCAGGAAAGCGGAGGTAGGGAGGAGAGAGGCTGCGCGGCATGGCAGCGGCCGTTAGGAGCGGCGGCTATCGCCGCCGCATATGTCACGATGTGTGGGGGGGTGGGGCTCGGGGGGGGGGGGGAGGGGGGCGATTGGGAGCAGCGCCGGCGGCTATCGCCGCCGCATCTGATTTGTGGAGCGGGTGTGATGTCAGTGTTGGGGTCGGGCTGAGCCAGAACACAGCCCGGCCTCAACTGCCAGCACTGACGTCACATCCGTTTCATTTCTGTCTCCACAATTCTTTTTTGCCCCATCACGAATGAGGTGCCACTAAGGAAGTTTCACTTCAATAAATGGGAGATCAAGACCAATGTCGCAAACTTTTTTTTCAAACGCATGAAAAGAGCATCTCAGCCAATCGGAGTTCAGTGCTCGCGCTATATATTTCTGACGGCTCCGGATTGGCTGGGGTGTCCTTCTCCATCACATGCACATCCCCCGCTGCCTTACCTTGTTTAACTTGGATGCCAGCGGATCCGTGGCCTCCTTCCTTTGCGTTGTTCCCATTGCAGCCAGCAAACTTAGCTCGAACTGATCTTCTTTGGAAGCCATTTCATTCTTAGCCGTGAGCTGCATGAAGGATATGGGGTCGTCGGCCTGGACGGCCACGCTTCTCTTTTCCGACTCTTTCTGTTGGGAAAAGAACAGGGAGAGGAAAGTGAAACATAAAAAAGCAGCAGCCTCTTCGGTGCCGATCACTGACGAACCTAATATGGATCCCATATATATTTCTCCCTGGCATTTAAGGAACAGGTAACACTTCCTGTCCAGCCGTGACCTACAGGAAGTTAATGTGCAAGACTAAAAAAAATAAATGAATACAATATTGATAGACAGGTAATCAGATTAAAAAACAGCGGTGTGTGACATAACAGCAGTAACTCCATTTCAACCCACTCCAGAGGATGCAATATGGTGGTTTAAATCTCCCAAGTCATATACGTGCCAATGGGAAGTCATGTCATCATCCATTGCCGTTTTCCAAGAAAAAAAAAGGAGGGGGGGTGGGGGAAGAGGGGTGTAGGTAGAGGATATTGCTGATTTAAAGGGGAAATGTACCAGCTTGCAAAAATTATTCAGAGTTTAAATGGTCGCTTCACTGTATACAGAATAAGGCTCAGAGTCTCTTGCCAATTATAATCTTACCTTCTGAGAAAGTTTCTCTTCCTCAAGCTTAGCAGACAGCATTTGAGACAGAGACTGGCGGCATTCTTTGTTGAAGATGTCATTCATTAGTGGAGAACATTCGGACAGCACCTTGAGGCAGAGCGAGATCCTGTCCACATCATCATCTGTGATGGGCTTCTTTGGAAGGGAGGACTTCCCCAGGTGTAGGATGGTGGCCATGAGCAACATTGCTTCAGCAACAAAGGACTATTGGAAGGCAGAATGTCGAAGGTGTCACGTTAGAAACGCAAATACATATGCTAGACCTATTTATACAATAGAGCTGCAGTGGCCAACTCCAGCCCTAAAAAGTCCACCTGACCTGTTGGTGGCTCTTCAGGACTGGAGTTGGCCACCCCTGCAATGCAATAGAGTAAAACAGAGCCAGTGGCTTGCAGTGGATGTTTTTTATCCAGTCCAGGGACCTAAGAAAAAATAAGCATTGATCTTAAACATACTGCAATCCTACATACAGGTTAACCGGCTCGTTGTCAGTATAGCCTGTGCTACACTGTAAAGGAGAGGCTAATGGAAGAGATACATTATTTCCATCCATCCCAACTGTTTGAAGCCGAGACCCAAAAGGCATTTTTATACAATATACTTGTTCAATTTCACTTATTAATACATTTATCTATTGATATTAAAACACCTTTCTGATGGAATACAAAAACCGGAAAATGTTTCCAGTGCAGTCTGGCACAGTCAAAAACGGCTGGGACCTATTAACTTGCCCCTTTGATCTTAATACAATTCATTTTAATTTCCTTACTGCAAATTAACAAACTGTTTTAATGTGACAGAATCGGAGCACTTAACACTTGGTTTTTACAGCAAAGGATGTCCAAGAATGGGAAGCTACCCAGAAATATGAGATGTTAACAGCACCTCCATGATACAAGTCCTACAGTATTAAATGCATTATTATTATGATTTTTCATGCATAGTGCTGACCGTGTACACAGTGCTGTACATAGAATTTTTGAAGGCACAAGTCCCTGCCCAGATGAGCTTACAATCTATTTGTTGGTGCCCGAGGCACAGGGAGACAAAGTGACCTATAACACAAAACAATGGATGGCGCTCTAACACTTTCTCCTTACCTCCCAGTGGAAAATAGAGGCGCTATTTACAGTGAACCAAATAAACAAGTGTAAATGTGGCTGGTATCAAAACTAAAATGGTGCAAAAAGTGTTTACAAAAAATAAATAAGAAGACGCCTCCACTCAAACCATTAAAAAAGACTGTACATTATTCTTCCTGTTTCAAAGTCTTGATGTGATACCACAAAAAAACAATAAAAACGTTTGAAATAAATAGACTGGACTAAGGGTAGGCTGACCATACGTCCCGTTTTGAATGGGACAGTACCGGTTTTACCCCATTTCCCGACCGTCCTGTCTTTTCTATATGAAATTCTATTTTGTCCCGTTTTCGGCCCCCCTCCACCTCCACCGAGTGCTCCGAACTGTAACGCGGACGCATCGATGCACTAGCGCATGCTCGCCCCCTTGCTCCCTTCCGCCGCGTAACGCACGCGCCCCCTCCATTCGCATACAGTAACCCGCTCAACTGTGACCCAGAACTTCCAGCTTCCGGGGTCTGCTTAGTGCGAGTCTGACTGAAGACCTCGTGGCACGATGCCCGCCGCCATCAGATAGGAGCCAGAGACGGGGGAGGGGGGAGCCAGAGGCGGGGGACGGATGCCCCCCCCAGCCAAATATATTATTGGGGGGATGGCTGCTCCTTTCTCTCGTCTACTGCCCACCCCCCAGTATAAGGTGTGTGTGTGGGGGGAGCTGGGAGAGGGGCGAGCGGCGGGAGCTGATGGCGGAGGGAGCGGGAGGAGCTGAGAGCGGGGGGAGCTGGGAGTCCCGTTTTTGCCATCCCAATGTCCCGTTTTTGTCTCAAGGAAATATGGTCAGCCTATCTAAGGGTCTTGCAAACGATTCTCTCCAGAACGTAAGAGGAGCCGTGGTGAATACCATGCAGAAGAGAAAAATTCACCTAGTGCAAAATTCGTGTGTAAAGAAATATTATTAAGTGAAAAAACTTCCACAATATCTACTCAGAGTGGAGCAAATAATCAAAGCAGTATCCCAACCAGTGGCAATGAAGTCTCTATCTTGGGTATGATATTAGGTTGTCCCAGTGGATCTCAGAAAGTGGAAACAGACTATGGTGCAGATATGAGGAAGCCTTAAATTGGAAGAGCTATTTTATAAACTTCATTTGTATTTTCTATCTACACCATGGTCTGTTTTCTCTTTCGGAGAATGTATATTACATGCATTAAAAGTTTATTTTGAAGAGCTGTCTCCTGTATAACTAGAAAGCAAGGATTTGGAACATACGTTTTGCTTCTTCTGCTCCTGAACCAATGCAACGTAGCGCAATGCGATCTTGGTCAGTGTGGTGGCAAGAGAGGCAGCCACAAAGAAATCCCCCTCCAGCAGAAATCCTCGCAGCGGGGGTCTGCAACAGAATAGGGAACGCGAACGTCACGGTGCCATCTAGCAACATGTACTGGAGTGTTAACAGAATAAACCATTAGACAACTTGCCGTTTCTTTGCCCTTTTTTCAAGCAGACATCTCCCAACTTACACCCTCCTAACCAGCCATCGGACAACGCTAACGATAAGAGAAGACCTCTCATAATGTTTGTCTATCTTCATTTGACTAGCCCCATCCATGTACATCGTGCTTCGCAGCAGCAATAGATGCAACAAGCTGACATGAGATGTAATACACCGTGGGAAAAGGGAAAAGAGCTACACATATAAAAAGTAAACATTAGGGAAATGAGTCACTGCCCCGAAGAGCTTACAGTCTAAGTGTTAAGAAGGGATTACTTCGAGACAGTAGGAAAGGGTAAGAATGTGGTAAGTGCACATGCAAGGGGGCGAGTGCTTTGGAACTATTGAAGTGCTTCATTCAAGAGGCGAGTTTTGAGAGAGGAATAAAAAGTGAAGAGAAGGTGCTTTGTGGATAATGAGGGGAAAAGTCATGTCAAGGTGCTGGGCAGTGAGCGAGATCTCAGGTAGGAGAGCGCTTGAGGTACAAAAAAACTGTGGACAGAAGACATCCTTGAGCAGTAGGGAAGCAGTAAGCAGGGTTATAGCGAGACGTCAGGGCAGAGGACTATATAACATTGAAATACATTTTTTGAAGGTATTACAGGATTTAACTGAAAACCAGGAGAGGGATTTCAGCAGAGTTACGTCTTTGCAGTAGAGAGACAGAGGAAATGGCATCTCTTAAGACAAGGGTGACCAGGACAACTCCAGTCCTCAAGGGTCACCAACAGGTCAGGTTTTAAGGATACCCCTGCTTTAGCACGTGGCTCAATTATTGACCGAGCCACTTGTGCTGAAGCAGGGATATCCTTAAAGCCTGACCTATTGGTGGCCCTTGAGGAATGGAGTTGGCTTGGCCATCCCTGTCTTCTGGTGCCGTTTTACGCCCCAGTTTTGCAGCTGGGAGACTTTAATTAATATCCGTCCTCGTTACCGACCTGTCTTCTTCCTTCTTTGCAGGTCGCGAGCTGCTGAGGGCACTTTGGGTGGCATAGGTGCCCATCTCGGTCACTAACTTCTGAGCTGGGCCTATAGTCACTTCCTCTTCAGGTTTCAGTTCGCCCGATTCCTTCTTGATTTCGGTCTCAACAATTGGAACCTGCAAGAAGTCAAGAACGTAGTCACAGAAATATGGTTACCGCCTAAATAATAACAAAAAACAGAAGCACCAACGGCCTTATTTTAATCCAGAGTTTTTACAAATGTTCACGATTGCCGGTTAGGAAATGTGCGGCTTTACTTTGCTCCTATATGGAGTTTTATCTCTCTTTGTTTAATATAATAAGACTCAGAGAGATCCTCGATAGACCTAGTCATTCCTCCTAAAAGTTTGTGCACCCCTGCTAGAAGGCACACAGTGCCCCTTCCTTCTACTGAATTATACAGACTTTAAAAGCCCACAAGGTGAACTAGAGCCCAGATTTTTTTTATCTAATGTTCAAGGTATTCAGATCAACACGATAAATATGGGTACACAAACAGAAAAATGTCCTGTAATTCATTATTGAGATAGCAATTATTTGATTGGAATATAGCAAATAAAAATACCACTTGTGAGCACATTCACATGTCTCAGGCAGATCCACAACCCTGCCCCATTATCTCTTTGCATACAATGCTTCCACTGCAGTCAGGGATTCTGGGTAATTGAATGCAAATGAGCACAGGGTCACCTTTTGCTTCTTGTCCATTTTAACATGGAGCCCTAGACGCTTATGTCGGCCCGCCGCATCACACAGCCTGGGTTACAGAAGTGCAGAGCCAGTAACCCGACTCACAGAGAGTTGGAATATAGATGCTATAGGTATATGCATCATTGTAAAAGATTTCCTTGTGGATAATAGATTTTGCTGGAGCTACGTTTTTGTGCAGTACATACCTCTCCCAGAGATCGGCGGACTTCCGTCATCACACTCTGGATATCCTCTTTTGTGCTGCAATATTCACCCAGAATCCACAGAGCCCCTCGATATATCCTGAGATCAGAAAACACATGTTGCCGTTTTTTCCCTATTGATCTTTCAAAAGGAGAAACGATTTAGGGTTCCTCTCCCTTTACCAAACGGTGCTACCCAGAATCCTTCATGTCTGCAGCATCTCACTTAAAATCCCCACAGCTTGCCTGCATTTAAGCTTTTCATGCCACAATGCAAAGAGGCCGACTGTTACATCTTAAGGCCGCGCTTATAGTGCCGGCGACGCAACCGATGACGTCGCCCGTCGCCACTAGAGAAAGTTGTAATTTAATTTGCAGCGACGTCGCGAGCGACAGGGTCATTGATTGGTTCAGAGACAGTCACATGTGGCGACAGTCTCTGAAAAATCAAATATACCTGGCTTCCAAATTTTTGGTCGCGACGTCGCTCCGTCTCGCTTACTATAAGCGCTGCCTTACCCTCTACTTCCATCCGTAGCAGGACTGATCTGCAAGAGTTTGGGAAAACCTACTTGACTGATTTGATGGCGTGGAAAACCTCCAGCATCTTCTCCACAATGAGCGGCCGAAGGTGATCAAACCTCTGCACGGCTTCGCGTACAAACTCCAGGACGTCGGCAGCGGCTGCTTCATTGCTGTCGCTGAGGAACTCCATCAGCTGAAAGCCAAGACCTCCCGTTAACCTTTATACTGCTTGAGCGACTCAAAGTAACAGGGAAGGGAGAAGGAAAGAGACATTTCCAGCCAGATAAGGAGCATTATCTCCCTCACTCGCTGAAGCCAGCTACAGAAACAATGTGTTTTTTTTAGAGCAACCTTTTTGACCAGCTCATTTCAACCTTCGTCCCCATTCTCTCTCAGGGCAGAGAATGAGCCATTACAAAGTGTCTTTCAGCTTGAAAAGGAGTAATCCAAGCGGGCGATTGCTTTTCTTTTTAAACATAGGATTGAAGCAGGGAGTCTCCGGAGCTGAAACCCCATTTCATTTCATTTCCTGGCACCCCCTGCTTCCAGACATACTCATCTCCGAAGGGGGTGCCGGTATCCTTCTGCTTTTAAAGCTCCCGCATCACACAGGCCAACAGGAAGACTCGCCTGATGACATCACAGCTTCCTATTGGCCCGCAAGCTTTGAGAAAGCGCCCATTACGTGATCCCTGCTAATCAAACGGCTTCCGGCACCCCCTACGGAGGCAAGTATCTACGGAAGCAAGGGGTCCCCGAGCTGAAATTAATTTGGTTTAGCTTCGGAGACCCCACTGCTTCAATGTTACACTGTGTGTAAAAATAAAAATAAATAAAACAAGTCGCCCACCAAATTGCCCCTTTAAGAAACACCCGCTTTCTGATTAATGTTAAACTCCAAATGTTCGCCTCGAGCAGACGAAACTGAATTTACTGTTGCAGTGATAGTGCATCCTTTCTAATAAAGACATCCACAGCTGCGCACACACTTCTGCTCTGTGACGCACTGGGAAAGCATGCAGCACTTCTCCCTTACCACAGGAATGACGTTGGCCGCCATGTCTGGGAAGCGGACACTGCAGGAATGCAGCGTGCGCACCAGCAACTGGCGGTATTTATCAGTGTCCTCGTGCTCGGTCACATTGTTCGTCTTGATCACTTCTTTCTTCAACACGATCACCAGCTGGAACAGCAATGTTGACACATCAGAACTAAATCGTCGTCATTTACTTCTCAACTTCAGCAATACAAAATACTAAGTATTTGTCTATGTGTACAAACGTGATAGATACGTATCTATCTATATAATGGATGAAGGCCTCCCCTATTATTTCCAGGTACTGCGGTTGAAACCGCTCTTCTCCACCACATTTTATGATTTCACTCACCCATCTTACTTTTGCTCGTCTTGAACCTGATCATTTTTCTTGAAATCCAGGCAAGTACCATCTTTGTCCAACAACGGTCATTTCTTCTTGTGATAAGAATGAATATTTTAGATGTATAATGAAGGACAGAACGGCGCTCACAGTAGTGGCTGCAGAGGTGAATATTTCTTTAGCATAGCTCAACATTTCAGTGCTCATCATGATAACTCAAGTAGTGAAAAGGAACCTTCTACCCAAAGCGAGGCTCTGTGCAAAGTGATCGTCAAACCATTTTGTACAGCGCCTCGCTGTAGGTAGAAGGCTCCTGATAAAGGACCTAAATAAGGACTGAAACGTTGACTTCTGCTAAATAAATATTCACCATTCCTGCGAGTGCCGTTCTGTCCTTGAATCTACAGTAATATCCGGTACGGGCTCCCAGGCATTTGTTCATCAAGGCGAGAGAGTCCTCACATCTTCAGCTTGAGAAAGGTCCGAAGTAGGAACGAATCATTGATGCACAAATAAATCTTCTTTGCACCATATTTAAGTTTCCTGAGTGTGTCTGCCTACTACTCTCTGCTGTTTGTGCTGCCCTAGCAGAGCACCCAGGCAAAATACAACTGGTGTGGGGTGGGGAGGGGTGGTGGTGGGTGTGTGTGTGTGTGTCTTACCTCTTCTACATTCCTTGAAGACACCAGGTCAAGAGCCAACTGAAGAGTTTTCTTGCGCACTTCCAAATCTGGGGTAGTGAGTACTCTTAAGATGTCCATGACCAGATCCTGGGATGTAATAATAAAAAAAAATAATAATAATATATATATAATATTTTTACATCAATAAAACATTCAATTATTGAAATGGATTTAAAACAGCATGTTGGAAAACTGAGCATTATACATATTGTTTGTGTGCTGAACAGAACAGAGAAGCAATGTTTGCCTTAGGCTGCGATCCCAGTGATCACTGTGACACGCGCGCCCGGCGGGGGGGGGGGGAGGGGGTCGGGGGAGGTGAGGGGCGGCGCGTGCACAGCGCTATCCGCGATCTCTAGGGAGATTGCGACGGGAGGGGGCGTGGTCGGGGTTTTGCGGGGGCGTGGTCATGACCTCACGCGGCTGGTTCGCCCTCATTGGGTGAACCGCCGGCGGGGGCGTGGCCACGCCTCCGTCGCCAGTTCTGAACTCAATTCCATTGAGTTAATAAAAACTGCGAGTACAGTGCGGCTGCACCTTCAGCGGGAAGGTGAGTACTGGGCCCAGCCCCATTGAGAGGCGGTGCTTACACGCACAGCGCACGCCGAGGTGTGCGCTGTAGCAGTGACTGGGACCGCAGCCTTAGTTCTGTGTTACAATATTGCTTGTGACAACATTTTATACTGGATCTTGCAGGTTCTTCTTAGCATGACATTGCATTTAAACCATGCAAAACAATGCGTAACTTGCCCACTCTGGCAGCAAAGGGATTAAGCCACAAACTACAATACACTTTAGTAAATGTGAAGAACGTTTCCGCTTCCAACGTGTGCATCAAAGCCCTACCTGTAAAATATACACCGAGAGAAAGTCTTAGGCCTTTGTTATCTGCGCTTTCCTGCTAAATACTAGACAAGGAGTGGCCAACTCGTCCTCAAGGACCACCAACAGGCCAGGTATTAGGGATATCCCTTCTTTAGTGCAGGTGGCTCAGACGTTGACTGAGCCACCCCTGTTCTAGACAGAGTCCAGAAGAGGAGATCGTTCTGTCAGTAGATAAAATGTTGATCTCAGAATGGACAATACACAAAACCCTGACTCAAAAACTTTATATGTCGGCAATCTTCATCGCAGGCTGATGCCCCTCATCAGTTTGTCAGTACAAAAAATGTAGCCATTTCCCTGTTTTTTTGTTACCAATATACATAGCATTGTACAAGGTAGAACCATTCAGCTGCAATTGCTGCCTCGGGAGCTTACAATTTAGTTCCTGTTTCTTGGAATTTGGGGACATTAGGAGCCTTACCTAATATCATAGAGATAATGTTGAAAGTTATAGGAATTAATCGAAGGCTTAGTTGATGCAGTTGTCCAAAAATGTAGATTGAAATTTAGGGTTAACTTCACACACAAATGGCTGACACGCGCAGCAAGTCCTGAACAGATGAATCTGCTCACCTGTAGCACGCGTTCATGGGAAGGGTGGTCCTTTAATTCAATCAGACGGTCCAAGACAATAAGCTTCACATTGTTGTCACTCTCCTTAATGATCAAGTCAATGTAGCACTGAGCAGCTGCCTAAATGAGGAAGAAAAGGAAACGTTTCAACAACAACAACAACATGGAACAGAACTAGAATTTTTGCAGGTTGTAATAACACGGATTTGGGTAAACAAGTATTCTATATAAAAAGTTATAGAAAGTGTAACAAAACAGCAATTCCGGCTGCTCATTTTTTAGTGCCTATACCAGGCACGTAATGGTATCTTTTGATGCAGTCTCCTGGTGTAAGAACAGACCAGTTTGTCCTTACCGTGTTTTTATACTGTCATGTGTAAAACCTACCTTTTTATTAAGCAGGAGCTTTTATAATTATCCCCGTTGAGAAGTCTTCATTTCTACACAGAGGGGAAATTACACCAGGAGACTGCATCAAAAGATACCATTACGTGCCTGGTATAGGCACTTGAACGTGAGTGCATATCTTACCACCCTCTTGTTGTATGTTCAATGTTGTGACGTACTTCACTATATTCCCCTTTATCTTTCTCACATCTTTCCCTATCACGAGGAGCGCTGGACATTGTGAACGTCATTGCTGTTATTGGAATTTGGAATAATTCGACTGTTCAAGCTGCAACGCACCAAATCATCTCAAAAGATTGGACTTTATTTAAATTGTTAGAGCGCTTCCTATTTTGTTATATATTGCTCATTTTTTAAGCTACACTAAATTGGGGGTGTCCTGGTGCTGGACCACCAATTAACTCCGGGGGAAAGATATCTAAAAGATAAAAATAAAATAAATCTGGGGTTGTCGCTTTAACTTGAAAGGTTGTTTGTGAAGCGAAGTGGATTGCAACCATCCTCCAGCTTTCACATGCAAGGAGGAGGATCAGGCCAAACAAAGGTAAAAATAACAGTCTGTATTGCCAAAAAAAATATCTCATCTACAAATAGTCTTGTCAACGGTATGTTTCACCTATATTCAGAAAATGTTACAACGACGGTAGCTTTCAGAAGGTCTACAGTTCGTCATGCAGATTGAGACAGCGCTTATAGTGCTAGCTACGCGACTGTGTGACGTCAGCCGTCACTATTGTGATTTCTGCACTCTGGTGCAGGAGACCAAGGGAGGGCTATAGGGAGCGTGGCGGAGGCGTAGCCGTGAGCGGTTCGCCCTCATAGGCTGAACCGCTCACGTGTCGCTGACGTCACGTGGCGATCGCTGAAAAAGTAAAAATCCTTTGACTACTGCCGATCGCTCCGTCATGGTTGCGTCCACTATTGGCACCCGCGACGGACTGCATGTACTTGCTACGGCGCTGAGTCGCAGTCGCCAGCACTATAAGCGCAGCCTTAAAAACCTGTGAATGCTACAAGCAGATGCCTTGGATATCAAACCACAATTCCAACTACCACTGAGATTAAAGCAGGCGTGGGCACAGAGACACGCATCTCCGTCTCCTCTGACTAGCCCCGCCTTCGCATGCCTGCCTTCTGCTCGCCGATCCCCCCGCTCTCCTCACTGAGCAGTGGTGACTTGACCGGTCAATCAGGTCAGTCATCACTGCACAGCGAACAGGCGTCAGGGGGGACATTAGGCGCCCGGGGCGACATGGGATTTTTCCACCCCCGAAGTACTTTAAAAGAAGTAAAATCAAAAAGGGAAATGTCATTTCTAGCAAAGATAAAATGTATAGCTCAACAGCACAGTTTTACCTTGATGGCCGTTGGTGCGCTCGAGAGTGTGACCAGCGTCCCAGCTGCTTCATATTTCACTGCAGGGCTGGAGGACTGAAGAAGGTTGTAGATGCATCGGATGAAGCGAGCCCTCTCGGAGGGGTTGGCGTGGCAAACCTGCAGAGGTACATGCACATTGTTATGGGAAGTGAAAAACCCGTCACGTGTCCAACAAACGCCACTGTCTATCTGCCAGGTGTGCTTGTGTGTGTGTGTGCGCTAATCGCTGTAAATATAAACAGCAGATACAAGCAACAGAACAATAGCCTTCTTAAATCGACGTTGTTCCCCAATGGGGTTTAGAGAATGTCAGGGGGCGTTAGAAGTTGTGGGGCCAGCGGCAGGAAATTACTGCACATTTGGGGGAATTTATTCACCAAGTTGAAGCTTTAGAAACAGAAACTGTGGGTAGATGAAGAGCAACTAATGTTCCCATTAACCGCATGTATTATTGGGGATCTGAAAGTGTATAATCCTACGCTTGCTGAAACTTAAACTGCTGCCTACAATAAGTACCAGGGTGAGGTGGAGGATTCTGTATGACCAAACATATAAACCAGCCATCCCACCAGAATGCTTTGCAAACCTCACTACGTCTTGCCGTTTCCATGGATATCATATCATGGTTCAAACCAACGATAGATCAATAGATAGAGATGTTCAACAGCTTAATGTAAGCCAGGCAACTCTTCTTTAAGATGCTGTGATTGTACCGTCAATCACCAAGAAAGGCCTTTTATTCCTCATACTGTACCTTGTAGATCAGCTCAACGATAACCAGCTGAAGGATGTCTCCAAATGTGTGCACTTGGTCAATGCAAGTACTGAGATAATCCAGAGCCCGGTCCTGGGGGAGACAGAGAAAGAAAAAAAAAATCACATATTACTAATGAGATTGGAAAAAAAGGTGTTTACCTCCTCCAAATTTCTTTTGTATTGATGTTCAAGTTCCTGAGAAGTAAAGTTGCACAGAGAATGCTACTCTACCATTTCCCCTATTTAACATACAACCATAAGCTAGCGATTCTTCTCGTACAGCAAGGAAGCCTTATTCAGATCAAAACATGTTTATCAGCAGGTAGATATGAGAAAGTTCCTGTAAAATGGTTGAAAGGGAAATTAAATGTCTATTTACAACATAATTTTACATAAGCAACCATTAAAAATGGAGCCAATAGAAAAAGATCCATTTTCTTTTATTCTAGCAACTAAATATATCACTTGTGAGCACATTCACATGTCTCAGACCGGTCTGCAACCCTGCCTTTCCCCATTATCTCTTAGCATACCGGGCGTCCACTGCAGCCAGGGATTTTGGGTAATGACATGCAAATGAGCACACAGTGCGTCACCTCTTGCTTCTTGTCATTTTAACATGGACCCTGTATCGGCATATGTTTTCCTTTGCGTAACCAGTAAGGTGAACCTGCGTTAGGACCACTCCATAAACCCTGTGTGATCTCCTTACTCCCCCCACGTGGGTTCCCAAGTATTTTTTTTTAATCTTTATCCTCCGATTTCAAGGGAGGGATGTAAAAGAAGAAACATTCTGAGGTCCAATTTTTATATTACTCAGAATGCTTCACTAATAAATTAATGATTGTTGAAACTAGGGCAAACCCCATGCCCAATTCTAGCTCAGACCAGATACATGATACCTAGAGAGACGGGTCGCAGTAGCGGCCCAGTGAGATGTCCAGATTTTCCTAAAGCTTTTCTTCGAGATCTGGCCTTTACCTGGTCAGCGTGGATAAGCATCATGAAAGCGTTTCTCTTGCAGCTTGCGTCTTTTTCATTCACCAGGAAATCATGGATGAGTTCAGGAGCATCAGGAATAAGGTGTTCAAAATTTCTACAGACAAAATTAGAAGAGCACCGATTGGGAAGGAAAGAAATACACATGGCCAAGAATGAGCCAAAGCGAAGTTGGTGAATAAGAAAAGTGGCAATCCCTTTTGTAAATCATACTGACAAAGAAATATTAAGGTAACATACCAGTCTTCCAGTTTAATAGAGAAGATGATGGAGTGCATGAACATGTAGGAAACCAGTAGGAAGTACCCTTTGACCATATTGAACTGGCACAGATGCAGGGCATACTTTATATAACAACTTATACTACACTTGTAGAGGATCCAATAAAGATAGAAAAAGCGGAGCACGGCAGCAACAAATGTGGGCTACAATACACGGACTAAATATAAAAGCAGCTTTAATTAATCAGGTGACAACATTGCATGAGCGAGGTCAGTAACTAACGTGTTTCACCGCTTTGTCAAAGAGTAACTTCATTATTTTCCCACGCTATGGTCATCTGACTCTGGGAGGAAAATTGCATATTGCACATTTAGCTCTAGGGTTGGTTGTCCACGCAGGTAGAGAACTAGTCAAGATTGTTCATCTACAGTTATTGACTACATTATCCACTGCAGGACTTGATGTTTATACACCCTTAATCTGAGCTAATATTATTCCATTACATACAAATACTCTACGATGCTTTTTCAAGTCCATCTTCAAGCAAGTTTATCTTCATTAGCCAGCTAATACATTGCCAACTGTATTCCTGACCCGGAAGAACTGAGAAACAGAACATTGTTTCTCTCTACGTGCTGTATACTACACTTGGACACCAGGCAGTTTTTCTGTTGGCATGTTTAAAGAATGTCCTTGGGGAATTGTTGCATTAGTTGATCCAAACATAGCAAAGCGAGTGGAAGTCTACACTCAGTACTTACCTGTAGATGGTGTAGATGGCAAGCACAGCGTTTCTACGGACATAGCTGTGCCGGTGTTCTAGGCAGGCTCGGATTGCCGGCATCAAGGGCTCCAACAGCTCTGCCTCCTTCAGCTTACACAAGAAACGCAACGTAGAGCCGCGGATGAACTCATTGGGGTGCTGGAGATCCTGAAGAATACACACACAGTTAAGGGTGAAAAAGGTGACAAAGCCCCCTCAACACAATCACACGAGGAGCCCTTACAAGTCAATTACAGGGTCCCCCAGGCCTGCCAAGTCTCACTCAAGGGAAATTAGTTTTAGCCAGTACAAGGCTGTCTGACCCATTTTTATAAGCAATAGTCTCATAGACCTCAATTTTTGGAGTTGTTACATTTATTTGTAAGTCTACAACTTCGGTCGAACCGGTTTAGGTGGCCGGATCTGAACATGCGCCTCAAGTTTTCTATGTTCTCCCCTATATGAAACATTTCCCCAAGATATCAGGATGATAATTACTCTCGTCTTAGCACCGACACTACATAGCGCTGTATACAGAATTGTACAAAGAATCCCTGACCCCAATGTTTTTGGTTCTTGAGGCACAGATTATGTGACTCGGTAAAAGCAACCCGGAAATGGTCTTGGGTCTTGAGTTGGATGTTTGGCTTCACTAACATGATCAGGACTCTACTCTCTCTATTGATGTAAACGTGTAATTAATTACATTGTGAGGGTTCAACGTCAGCATTATAACATATGAATACCATGCAGTGTGTTAGAAGTTTACTTTTCTTTACTTATCACAATTTAGACAAACATTTGCAACAACAACGAGCTCAGACCGGGTCATTTCAATAATATAACAAGAGAGAAACACATCACGCTGACGTGTTAAAGGGCAATCCCTCTAAGTACCAAAGTGAACCAAATCCAGTGAAGTCTTTAAGGGGTCCCATCTGGGTAATTGATACAATTTTTAACCAAATCAGGATAGATATATAGATATCTATATCTATAGTGAAGGGATTGGGGAACACATTTAACTAGTATAAACAAGACTAATGGAGAGGGTGCTGATACCAGGAGTACCTATAAAAAGGTATTGTACACAAATACAGTAACAAAGGGATAGGCAGACCAAAAATATGGGGAAAAAAATATTTTATTGGCCCAAAGGACAGAGGGCAAGGGTGAAGAAAACACTTCGTTGACAAAGATGTCCCCCTTCAGAGACCGCTAAGAAATTCAACTGGCCGACTGTGGGATTGCACCTTTACTAAATACAGGCATACCCCGCATTAACGTTGCAATGGGACCGGAGCATGTATGTAAAGCGAAAATGTACTTAAAGTGAAGCATTACCTTTCCCCACTTATCGATGCATGTTCTGTACTGCAATCGTCATATACGTGCATAACTGATGTAAATAACGCATTTGTAACAGGCTCTATAGTCTCCCCGCTTGCGCACAGCTTTGGTAAAGGTAGGGAGCCGGTATTGCTGTGCAGAACGTGCTGACAGGCGCATGCGCGAGCTGCCGTTTGCCTATTGGGTGATATGTACTTACTCGCGAGTGTACGTAAAGTGAGTGTCCTTAAAGCGGGGGTATGCCTGTACATGATTCGAATGCCTCTCAATGTCAGTTTAACTTCAGGGCCCAAGACTGCTGATATATAGCATCAAAGTGAGTGATTTAATATCATGGAGAGATGACCAGAAGTTTAAAGAAATAGCACTTGAAGATAAGTGAACCAAATTTACACACTGCTCTCATGTAAGGCTACGGCCCCGCTGCCTGCACTGCACGCGCGTCTGCGTGGCAGGCGGCGCGTGCAGCCAAGTCCCCCGTCTGCAGTGGGCTGCAGGAGAAAAGACGGTGAGCGCGGCCGTGATGTCACCCGGCAGGTTCGCCCTCATTGGCTGAACCACGGGGGGGGGAGGGCGTGGCCTAGCACTCCTTCGCGACTCCTAATCTCAATTTTCTTGAGAGCAGGAGTTTGTCAGCGCGGCAGCCCCCCCTCGCAGCGGGCCCGGCCCCCTTGTGGGGTGAATCTTGTCCCTGCAGCGTTCGCCACAGCGGGCGCTGCAGTAGCCAGCGGGGACCTGGCCTAACAGAAATGGTGTCCAGAATAGCGAAAACTATTAGAATAGAAGCTTGTTTGTAAATTTTCGCTCAACATAAGTAACATGCAATCAGTAGGAGCCCTTAACTATAACATATGCAAGTGGTGAGTGACACTCCGATAAAGCATGTTCATATACGCCCACCTTTCTGGCACAAAATTTGCTTACAATTTAAAAAAGGTGTTTTGTTTACTTTATGCAATGCATTTTAAAGATAACATGGATTCCCTGATAGCAGATTCAAAATCCATTCACGTTTTGTAAAATCGTTTCCCGAACTCCAGTCATTTTCTTTGCCTAGATGTTTGTTGGATTCCTGCATTTCCTGCTCTACACTCACTTTTCTATAAGCGTCACACACGAGAATCATTTCCTGCAGCAGTTTTCCATCCAGAGTCGTCTTGGGAACAATCTCCCAGAAGACCAGAAGCAGTTTCTTGATGGTGTGATCCTGCAGTGGCAGCACAAACCGAATGATGGTCATGAGAAGACCTGGCAGCTTCTCTCCATTCAAGATCATGATGATCACTTTCTTTAAGGCCTCCGTCTTGGACTTGACATCTCCTTTTTCTGAGGAAGGATAAGAAATGTATCCGAAGTGAAAAAGGTAAAGAAACACTAGACCCATCCTATATACAACCTCCACAAACACCTTCATTAACCCTCAAAAACAAAACACAAAGGGAGCCCAGAGCTACTTCCAATATGACAAAAATACCTAGTGAAATTCATATACAAATACATATATCTCTTGAAAAAAGGGTAATTTAGTTTAACCCTTTGGCCAAAGCATTATAAGCCTGCGAGCCACTTCAAGGCATGACCATTATATCGCAGGTCCTAACACTAACTGATTAAAATTCTTATTTACCTGTATAATTACATTCCCTATTCGTGCCAGATTGGGTTGCAATGCATTGCTTTGGACTTCGACAACAAAGAGCAACCATTCAAAAAAAGGTAACAGTGGCTTGCTATGTTTTACCTAGGTCCGTCTTCAAACTGATTTCTGATGGTGGCTCTGAATCCATCGGGACATTGATAAGGGTGTAACACACATTCTCCGCGGCAGTCATGGTTTCCGCTTGCCTTCAGATACAGTGCTGTTTCAAGGAAGTAGCTGACCCTGAAGAAGAAGAAGGAGCATATTTACATCTGATGGGACTCACATTTACCAAATAAATTAATACAAACTGAGCACAAAACATACTTAAAGAGCATAAAAGAATTGCTTTTATAATATTAATTTGCACTATTCAATTCATCCCCTCAATGGATGTCTGCTAAAATCTCTAAAGGATTAAACCTTAACCCATCTCGGCCACAGGGATGGGTCAAATATGGAGTGGTACAAGGGGCTCAGGACATTGGAGCAAAACCAGTGTCTACACATCCACATCGTTATCTCAAATTAGACAGAGAAAAGGTGAAGGAAGGCGATTCTTTGAAGTGAATTCAAACAAAGATACTCATCTTTTCATTTTAAAGTATTAGAAACCAAGCCATGAGTCTAGCTATGTGTAGAACGCTAAAGAAAGCTCAAAGGAAACCAGCTCTTTATTTTATGTCCTTCAGCTCAACTGGTGACAGACTGAATGAGAGCTATAAATCGAGCTATCAAAACGGGGTGGTATGGTGAAGTGTAGAAAGGCAGGTGTTTGTCTTGAGGACTTCCCCACCTAACGTTTTATTATTGGAGCTTTTCCCCTTTTTTATTTAACTACTTTTTTTTCTATTTTTTTTAAACTGTAAGGCATCAAGAATTGGGGAAAAACAAACACATACTGAAGGGAAGATGACATTTACCCGAAAATAAAACACACAGTAGACCACCACAGCTTATCAATAGTTCAGGGAAAGTTCCTATAAAGCCGAATACCCTTTTTACAAAAAAAAACCTGCTACAATTACATTAACAATATTATCATTTTTTTTGTAGTATTTTAAAATGGCATGCAGTCTTTCAACAACAATATAATAATAACAATCCTTCATCCTTGGTTTTCCTATGAGGACCCCTGTCACAACCTCTCTCATAGACTTCAATAGATTCAGTCTGACTTTCACATGAAAACCTCACTTTTGCTACAGAATTCCCAAATCTCTCACCTCCGCGTCCTTGGGACTTCTAATACAACTCTACATGTTACTCTACCTATCCATGTTACATGTTACCCTACCTCCACCTATCCATGTTACCCTACCTCCACCTATCCATGTTACATGTTACATGTTACCCTACCTCCACCTATCCATGTTACATGCTACTCTACCTCCACCTATCCATGTTACCCTACCTCCACCTATCCATGTTACATGTTACCCTCCTACACCTATCCATGTTACTCTACCTACACATACCCATAGTACTCTACCTACACCCTCCTCTCCCCCCCCCCCCCCCCCCCCCAATTGTAGGGTAACGGCTAACCCCTTTTCGCCCTCTTATCTGCAGTAAGTGGCCCGAGCAGCTGAGACCTCCGAGGCCCTGCAGCCGGGTCATTCCATCACATTACGGTATATGAGGCCGGGGAGGTCTTCTCCGAGCTCAGGACAAGTAGCTAGTTCCCAGCCCCCTTGCTCTCTCCCCTATCGGGCTGGATAGGGTAAGAGGCCCGGTTACCTGCGGCGGGATACGGTAAGCGGCCCGGTTACCTGCGGCGGGATAGGGTAAGAGGCCCGGTTACCTGGATCCCCGGCGGCCCCGTCTCCAGCCTCGGTCCGTGTCAGGGAGGAGTAAAGCGCTCGCTGGGTGACGTGGAAGTGCCTGGCGGTGCACAAGCCACATCAATACTACGGAAGCCTGGTAGGGCCGAGAGTCCTCCAGCAAACCGAAACGCGAAAACTCCAGGAAGTGGTGTGTTGGTGTGTGTTTAGATTGTAAGCTCTCCGTAGCAGGGACTCCTTTTTCTAAATGTCATGTTTATGTCTGAAGCGCTTCTTCCCATTATTGTTATCATCTGTATTATTTCTTATTTATATGAGTGTCATGTGTGTTACTGCTGTTAAGCGCTATATAAATTAAGATATACATGATAGGTTAGTAGGTATATTATATGATCTTTTAATAGATGTAATAAAGCAAACTATTAATGATGAAGGAAAGAGAAGCACATCAGGCCACAAAATAAACTCCGCTGGAACTGATAAAAGAGAAGCAACATTGCAGTCATGTATCTCAAGGGTGCGGCCGCGACACTTAGGCCTCGGGCATGGTCAGCGCATAATTGAGGCGCGCGCTGCTGCTCGGCACTGAGCCCCTGCAGCCGCAATGAGAGCGGCTTTAGCAGGGGCTCGCGCACGCTTGCGGAAGCGTGTGTCTCACCGAGTCTTCAGATTTGGCGCTCGCCGGAGCGCAGGGCCGGTCACGTGAGCGGTTCGCCCAATGAGGGCGAACCTGCTCCGTGACGTCACTGGCCTGCCCCCGACACGCCCACGGACGGCGCGCTGTGTAAGGCCAGGAAAAGCACCGCTTTCCCTGAGCCTCAGCGCGCCTCCGCACTGTTTTAGGCAATATGTCCCAGGCCTAACAGAGGCCCGCGCTTTTCCCCAAAGCATTTCAATTAAAAGCTGGGGGAGTGCGCGCGAGGTCACATGATGCCACGTCAACGCTACGTCACATGATGTCGTGATGTCAGAAGACGCCGGACACAAAAGGTAAGAGAGGAGCAGGCAGGGAGGCGCAGACTCAAAAGTTTGTGCACACCTGGTGTAACTCGGGTGTGTAAACTGGGGGGTGCAAGATTTTCCAGGGGGAGAAGCGGGGCGCGGTGGTTACAGAGGCCCCGCGCTCTTCCCCAAGGCATTTAAATTAAATGCCAGGGGACCGCTCGAGGCTACTGTAACTCACCTCTCTGATCTGACCGGCTCCAGGCTTGGTGATGGGGGCGGCGGGCGGGGCAGCCAGGAGCAGAGTCAGACAGCAGAGCAGCCCGTCACTCGCAGTCTAGGTGGAGGAGAGCGGCATCTGCGACGGAGGACGGCAGGTGCCACTGCCAGGAGGACCTCCACAGTCAGGAAAGGAACTTTAACCAGTGGGGTAGTGAGAGGGGATGGGACCCCCATCCTCTCTCACCCCTCCCTCCCCCCATCATGGTGGGGAATGAG
The DNA here is from genome assembly GCF_040206685.1 of Ascaphus truei. NCBI lineage: Eukaryota > Metazoa > Chordata > Amphibia > Anura > Ascaphidae > Ascaphus > Ascaphus truei. Next base: position 23,296,392 of record NC_134494.1, on the reverse strand, counting down.
AGAGGGTGAGTGGACGAGGAGGGGGTGGAGGTAAGAGAAGATGAAGGGGGTTGGAGGATATAGGAGTGAGAGAAGATGAGGCGGGTGAGAGGGGGAGTGAGAGGATGAGGTGGAGGGGTGAGAGGATGTGGGGGTGAGAGGATGAGGGGTGAGAGGATATGGGGTGGGTGAGGATCGGTGGCAGCGGTTAGGGGCCCTGCGCTCTTCCTTCAAGGCATTTAAATGAAATGCCAGGGGGTTGCATGAGGCCTCTGCAACTTCCCTTACCTTGTCTTCGGCGGCAAGGTAAGAAGGGGGGAGCGAGCAGGGGAGGAGTGCAGGCAGGGACAGGCAGAGTGAGACGTTTGCGCACCCCTGATATATAGTATTGACACCGCTCTGTTTCTTATTATGATCTAAATGTATTGTATTCAAGTGAGATATGTATAATTATGTATAAATGGCCAAAGGGTTTAACTCAATGACCCTTACTCATGAGAATATCAGCACTGAAGTATTGCAGTATGTATTCTGTCAAATTGGATGTAGCGTTGGGCATTTTTGTCTTTTGTTATAATTGTGTATACTCACAATAATGCTTATTCTATTGTTGTATCACAGCGCAGGGTCGGCCTTACCTTTGGCGGTGTCCAAGGCGGCATGCTGGCAGCGTGACCCCTCCTTCTGCGGCATCATGACATCACAACGGAACGTGATGTTGCATTGTCATGGCTATGCGTCACCATGACAACTCAACGCTGCAGAAGGAAGGCCGCTCCGCATAAAGTAAGACCCCCTTTACGCACACACGCGCGCGTACCGCCCCCCTGCTACCTCTTATCTCCCCACAGCCTATCTCAACACACCCCCTCATCCCTACCTTGTAGTGAGCAGTGATGCGGTCCTGCGCTGGTTCGGGGACACCCCAGCCCACTCCTCCAGCTCTACCCTTCTCTTGTCGGGCGGAATTTGGATCCCGGTGCCAACAGAAGGGAGTGCGGAGCCCAAGGCAACTACCTTGCTCTATGGCTGAGCCTCATCTATGCACAACACTGTTAGGATAATTGCCTAGCACAGTTGCACTTGGGCTCTTGCTGCTATTTTTCCAGTCCCTTCCCTGTCCCCTGCCCCTTACATGTTTCCCGTGGCATCTGGTGGGCATACGTAGCACACAGGTGTCACTGCTTTTGTATCGCGAAAAGGGTCCACGCTGGGACCGAGACGTTGATGAATGGCTTGTAATTATGTAAATACATTTGGCATAGTGTCTTGCGACGGTTAAATCCAGGAATAACTACTGAGCAGTTGATGAATAGATTAGAGAATTTAATAGTTCGGAAAAAGAGTTTGAAAATTTTTAGATCGAAAAATATGAAAAAATATGCAATATGATAGGAAATAAGAATGGTAATGTTTGTGTGAGTAGATTGAGTATGGGTAAGGAGAGCATGCAGGAACCCCACATGCCCTTACCGAAAAGAGAAGAAGACATAGTTACGTTTTTTTTGTTTAGGGCACTTACAGTTAGGTCCAGAAATAATTGGACACTGACACAATTTTCATAATTTTGGCTCTATACGCCACCACAATGGATTTGAAATGAAGCAACTGAGATGCAATAGAAGGGCAGACTTTCAGGCCTTTTTGTGTTGCAGAGCCCACCAGTGCGTTCTTTTTTTCTCAGAATGTTCCAAACTGTTAATTTGGCCACTCCCAATGTTCCTGCTATCTCTCTGATGGATTTTCTTTTCTTTTTTTTTGCAGCCTATGGATGCCCTGTGTCACTTGCATTGAGCGTTCCTTTGACCTCATGTTGTGGGTTCACAGCAACAGCTTCCAAATGCGAATGCCACACCTGAAATCAACTCCAAAACTTTTACCTGCTTAATTAATGATGAAATAACGAAGGATTAGCCCACACCTGCCATGAAACAGCTTTTGAGTCAATTGTCCAATTACTTTTGGTCCCTTGAAAAAGAGGGGGCTACATATTAAAGAGATGTAATTCCTAAACCCTTCCTCCAATTTGGATGGGAATACCCTTAAATTAAAGCGGATAGACTGCACTTTACGCCCATTTTCATTATTTAACTGTAACTTGAATTTATTTTGGTACACAGCCGAAATAACAAAACTTGTATCAGTGTCCAATTATTTCCGATCTGCACTGTATGTGCGTGATGGGTCTTTTCAGTGGTGTACCGGAGAGTTGAGGCGGGCCAGTGCCCCCCTCCGTTTCTGGAGTAAGATGGAGGAAAGGCATGTGGGGACCAAACAAAAGAAGTAATGTAAGTGAATGTATGTTAATGGATGGATGTGGAAAGAGTATGTTTTGTTTAGGGACGGTTTGTGTGAAGGTTACGCCTAAAAGTGTTTCATTTGGGTAGAAAACAATGCCAACAAAGTGTCTAGAAGAAGGGTGAAAGAATAGACAGTTATTTTTGCTAATGAAAGATTTACTGCATCGGAGTACGGTTTTCTGTAATATATATTGATATGATATGTGTAATGTATGTGGGTTTTTTTTCTGAAAAGCAAAAATTGTAAAAAAAAAATATTTCTGCATAATAAACAAAAAGTGTGGGTGGTTTCTCGACCGTTTGGCTAAGATCTAGAATTTGGCTATGACCAATGCAGTACCTATCCTACCTGGGGCTTAAGTAGGATGGTCTGTGGCACGCATTGGTCCTCTGGCTTGTCGAGGGGTAGGATAGTCCCAGGCCCACATCTCTCCTGCGCCTTTTGGCTGTGGAGGATTGGTATTCTTACAACTGTCCCATTAGGACTGGGGTGCTCCGGCACAACCCACGGGCTAGTCACCATCCCTCGAAAGAGGGAAAACGACCTGACGTGAACTCCCATGCGGGCCGGTTGGCCAGAGGGAGGAAGAGACGGATGTCCTGAATGCTAGTGGAGGAAAGCATCAATGTCCCCCGAGGACCTAGGCCTTCGGGCTGAAATCCATCGGGGAAATGAACCGAGGACTGGTCCAACTTCGGGAGGACAGTCCAAGGGCATGCACCCTCGCCACTGAAGTGGCTTGGGCCCCTGATTGAGACAGGGGAAAAAAAAAAAGAAGCTGTCTGTGAGTGGGTTTACTGGCTATGCCTCTTAACCAAGGCTGTGCTCAAAGATGGGAAATGCAGCAAGCTTAAGTTTATAGGGGACCATGTTTAATGGTTTTGAAGCAAAAGGTGGCACTGTGTGCTCATTTGCATGTCATTTCCCAGAATCCCTTGCTGTAGTGGAAGTGCTGTGTGATAATGGTGAAAGGCGGGGTTGCAGACCTGTCTAAGACATGCAGATGAGCACACAGTAATATTTCCATTTGCTAAATACTTTACTGTGGAGGGTTTTTGTCACTTTTTTTACCCACCATAACCTATCCCTGCTTCATTTTGCATAGCCAGTATAACCAACCCCACACTGAGGAGACCCATTAAGGTCGAAACAGCGGTCTATGGGTGGGTTTACTGGCTATGCATCTTAAGCAAGGCTGTGCTCAAAGCTGTGAAATGCAGCAAGTGTAAGCTTATAGGGGACCATGTTAAATGGTTTTGAAGCAAAAGGTTTTTTTTTTTTATATGTGTGTGTGTTTATTTTAAGGGTTTTGTTTGTAGATTCTTTTCTATATTTATTATTTCTGAGCGTGCAGTGTCTTTTTGTTAACCATAATTTGGCGGCTGATATGTGTAGGTCTCATACACCACACCTTCACCTCTTCCATCATACAATTCTTCCACCTCTTTTTCTACACCATTCTCCTTACATTTCCTTCTCAGCCCCATCATAACCTCCTTTCTGCGTGGCCTTATATCCATTACCAGGACAGATGGGTGTGCACAGGCTGCTGTGAAGAGCCCCTCTGTGTTGGACATCCTTTCTTGTTGCAGTCTCCATCATGGACAGTTTTCTGTCTCCTCCAGAACAGCTCTTGATTCAGATTTTTGACAACCCATTGAAGTTTATGCGAGAACCGAGTATATGATTAGTACATTATGCTTCCTTTAAATGACTTCTACTTAATTGTACTGATTCCCTTCATCCTGTCAATTAAAAATATATTGCAGCAGGGCCCCGGGAATACGGCGAGTTCTGTTCTAAGGGCCCGCCGTATAGTAAAAAATCATCAGAAAGCAGAACCGGCGATTTTCAGCTGTGCTCAACCAGGCAATTTCGCGCATGCGCGACCTCCATTCTGCGCCAGCAACCTACGTTCTGGGCATGCGCGCCGGCAGCAACAGCCCGTTCTGCGCCACCTCTGAGGAGACATGGCGGCCCCCTTCTCGGTGCCAGCGGATCGACGAAAAGCAGGGCCTTGCTGTATATAAAAGACAGCTGACAAAATGTCTCATGTTCAACCACTTCCATTCACCAGAAACGCTCATGCAGATGTTTTGCAAATTATTTGGAGTAAGGTAGTGGAAGGATTAGAGGGAAGGATTATTGCATGGTCACAGAGGCAGCTCTGAGATAATTTAATATGCTGGCGCCCAAAGCACAGGTTGTGACCTGTTCAGGGTCATAAGGAATGTGCATCAGATCTCCAAGTTCTCCCACTTAAAAAAAAAAAAATATATATATATATATATATATATAAATGGTCTGGACCAGTGGGCTTTATTTCTTTTTACTAGTCTATAAATACTATTTCAAGGAGTTCTGAGGGCTGTTTTTTTTAAATTCTTTGTATGAAAAAAAAAAAAAAAAAAAACTAAACCGCCTCATAAACATGGTTACAGGAAACCCCCGCTTTGGAACAAAAAAGTTCTCTACGTTCAATCAAAATTAAATCTGGCAATTTTGTCTAATTTGAGCAAAGATTCAAAAATAGTAATGTGCATGATATAAAAGTATCATTCAAACGTTAGAAAGCTTTCTTACATATACAGAAGAACCAGTGTGTGTGTTTGTGTATATATGTTATTTCTTCTTGGAACTTGCATTGTGGATTAAACGCTTAGATGACAGATTGCACGGTGTGAAGCGATTCTGACTTTACATAAACCACAACCAGGCAGGTCATTCCCTTAATATTAGTAGCAAGCCATTGCTATAGCTTCCCACATTTCTAGTACAGGTGAGAACTACAGAGGTTTGTTTTGATACCTCTTTCCTTGTTACACTGAAGTTTTAATACAAAGCAAGCAGTTACGAGTTGGGATTTCCTTTTATGTGTTAAGGGCATGACATTTAAAAAACAAAAAGCAAACGGGTTCAAGAAAAAAAAAATAAAGTTTTATTCCACAATCGCCTTCACAAACTGTAGTGGCAATATGGCGTCATACAAAACAATAAGCCATGTTCTGCACCATTCGGAAAAAGGAGAACAGGTTTCTTTTTCTGAAGGAAGCGTCTACATTGATTTTTTTTTAAGATCAGATTTGGAAATGAAATAACATTTCATGAGGTCTTCGTTGGAGTGGGCTGATTTCTCCAGGATTCTGGGAATATATGTTTGAAACGTTGCGTTGCCTGTTCAAGGGCCCCTAAGCGTTAGTGCTCCATTGGCTCCTCAGGCTTGTCTACGGGATCTTCAGCAGGTGGAGCAACCTGGGTACAGGACACAAACATTATGTACGGTAGTGGTAGAAGCATTGTAACATATAACGTATATTTAAATTATGGTGTCAACGCTCTGCTCATTTTTATTCTATTATTATACCCCTTAGGTGTCAGGTGTCCTTATAAAACGTGAGTGTTACATAATTGTGTATTAGAAGGGAAGCATTCAGATGCACAATGATCAAGAGGATCAACAACTGTGCGATTCCAGGTTGTTGCAAATCACAAAATCGCACCAGGTTCTAGGTTATCAAGCAGATAGCTGCTGTACGTCACAGCTCCGTGTCCATCAGGACTGGATATGCAGCAATGCAGGCAATTAGGTACCACGTAGCATACTAAAATAAGGCCATATTGCAGGAGGGCTGCCGTGTCGCAAACTACATCCTGCACTTCTGATTAAGGGATGAGTCAAGACACACACTCTGTAAACAATGACAGAGTTTGAATCAGGGGAATCTGGTTCAAACCCCGGTGTCGGCTCCTTGTGACCTAGGGCGAGTCACTTTATCTCTCTGTGCCTCCGGCACCAAAAACATAGATTGTAAGCTCATCTGGGCAGGGACTGTGTCTGTAGAATTCCTATGTGCTGAGTACCGCGCGCTATACTGTAATTGTGACGCGCTTTGAGTCCCATTGGGAGAAAGGCACTATATGAAATAAAGTTATGGTTTGCAGATCGCGGTATATGAATCAAAATGATTTTTAACTGCTATTCATCATAAAAGCGGACACCCCGCTCAGCAATACAGCACCTTGTGTACAAGATTACTGGTGCATCGCCTTCACCAGATCAATTTAGCAACAGATTTAAAATAAAAAAATACATTTGTTTTTTCAAAAGCTACACAGAGCCCTAAAATAGACTCCATTTTGTAAAAATCTAGCTATGGTTTGAAGATATTGTATGTCAAAGAATAATAAAAGATTGTTTAAAATAAAATGACTTGGCTGTGAGGCTGCGACTCTCACGAATGCGGCCATCAATGGCAGGTTCCTAATTGTGGTGCCTTCCTTACAGTGAACACACACACACACACACACACACACACACACACACACACACACACACACACACGATGGTAGCTGTCATGTGCTGCAGGTAACACAGCTCCTACCTTTCTCTGTGGCCTCTCCTCCAGGCCTTCCAGGAATGGGGAGACCTCACTATCGTCGTAGATTGTGAACTCCAGCTCTTTCCCAACAATGCCAATAGAAACATTCTGGAGAACAGAATATAAAAAAATCATTTCCTCCACACCTGATGTATTGCTTTCTGCTATTACATGCTCAGAAATGTCCATTTAATGTCAGTTTTCTGTGTTTGAACAAATGTAAGGCCGTATACCAACACAAAACACAGAGTTCAGTTTAGGAACAACTCTCACTGCGAATTTATTTTAGAAATAATCAACTTGTTCATGACTTCATAGCCAAGGAGCACGCTGGGGATCTTATTCTTCAACACACGCATTGCAAAAGCACATCAGCAGGGCCTTAATCCTCTATTTTCAAGTAAATGCTAAATGAACAAGGCCACTAGTATAGTGTGTGGATAACATACAGGTCACGCAAATGCAATGCATCTTAAGTGTTGCAAAGGCCATGTGCCTCTGGAATGCACCAAAACCCTGAATGCATTGTGTGCGCGCGCATAGATAAATGTCAATTAAGAAGCGATGCCTTTCATAAAACAAAAATTGATTTACCCTCAGGTTTGAAGCAAGGGGTCTCCAAAGCTGAACCAAGATAATTTCAGCTCCAGGGACCCCTGCTCGCTGAGATACGTGGAAAGATGCAGCCGGAATCTCTGTTAAGTTAAAAGCTCCAGCATCACGCGGACCAATAAGACGACGCAAGGAATTACGTCGTGGGGCGCCGGAGCTTTAAACCGCCATATCGGGTGCCCAGCCAGGGTTACTACCGGGGGACACCTTCTCGGGTATCTCTCAGGAAGCAGGAGGTCCCTGGAGCTGAGATTAACACAGTTCAGCTCAAAAGATCCCCTGCTTCCCCTCAAGTTAAAAAACAAACTAAGAGGCACCGCTCCTTTAAGTCTAGTAGCTGCATCTATATTTTTCATGACTGTAGGCAACTATCAGGTTAACATGGATTCACAGATTCACTGTGGGCTGTGAGGTCATTTAATGGATAAACAAGAACGTCCTCCACAGATACCCTATTTATACAGTATATGGCTTCCGATAGCCGTTACATGTGCAGGCATACATTTCTGCTCAAATACAGCAACCGTAACGTTGAATATTTTTCATACATCTTCGATAATGCAGTACAAATTGCTGCCGTCTCCAATTGTGACTGCAGCATTTGAGGAATTGGACATATAGTATATACTCTTTTACACGTGTATTGTATTTAGGTTCCTTTTTTGCCGATGGCCCTGGAAGACGTGTTATTTTGAATGCTCGTGTGCAACAAGATTGTCCCAACTTGTATGCTGATCCCAGAAAACATGTCACAACCAACAAAGAACCAGGAGGTATACCTTAGTAGTCAGATCCTGTTCTGCAGGAAGGGTCTCTCTTAACGCACGCAAACCATGTTTGACCAGCTCATTCAAATTACCTACAAGGGAACAACATGAACATACTTATTTATGGACAGTTGTGATCAAGCTCATTTCTGCTCAAAATTACTTTAACCTGCGAGGTCTTCTTGCTTTGTATCTCTGAGGACCTACACTTCCAGGATCCATGCATTGGCCGAGAATCGAACCAAGGTCAACTGCTTGGGAAGCAGCTATGCGCTCTACTATCTCACCACCAACCTTTGTTGGCAAGCAGCTTCCAGTCAGTGGTCATTTTTGCCTGGGAGCAATAGCCCTTTGAACCAGGATATTTCATTTCGTTATTCACACGTATATTGCGATATTTATACTGCTTACCTATCTTACTCCAACTATAAAGAAAACAAAAAAAACTATGTGCACTAGTTTAGTGTAATATCACAATATACTGAGGGGGAAAACAGACACGAAAAACATTTGCTTGGTTTAGTTTTCATATGTACCTCTTGGAGTAGTGAGAATGAGTCTCCTAACTCAACGATTGTGTAAATAAGAACTAGGAAATAGGAATATTTGAATGATAAAAATGACTTCTAGGTATGAATATCACTTTCGCGGGTGACTGCATGTTGCTGAGGTATTCTATGAAATGATACACAGGGTTATACAACACATGCACGTAGATAATTATTACGTATTATAGGCCACAGCTGGTAAAGTCAGGGCATTATTGAAATCCCTGCTCTCTGATTGGATAATGCCCGGCATTTTAACCATTCCGTAATGGCCTGGAATTTTTGGCACCCTGCCAAGTTTTTCAGCCAATCAGCTTTCAGTTTCATTCACAGAGTGAAAGTAGCTTTCAGACAGGGGAGCCGATTGGACAGAAGGCAGCAGCAAGGCACTGACTCCATCCCCACCCTGCCTGCAGAGAGCTCCACACAGGAGAACACAGAGGAGAAATGTTTGTGTCGGCTGAGTGTTTTGTGGGTGTAGAGGGGACAGCAGAGTCTGTTTTGTTGGTGTGTCTGCAGTGTGTGTTTTGTGGGTGCAGAGGGGGGCTGCAGTGTGTGCGTTTGTGTTTTGTGGGTGGAGGAGGGTTGCAGAGTGTTTTGTGTGTGTCTGCAGAGTGTTTTGTGTGTGTCTGCAGTGTGTGCGTTTACAGGGGGGTTGCAGTGGGTGTGGAGGGGGGCTCTGCTGGTGTTTGTTTTGTGGATGTAGATGTGGCAGCCGTCTATTTTGTTGGTGTGTCTGCAGTGTGCTGTGGGTTTAGAGGGGGCTGCAGTGTGTGTCTTCAGTGGGTGTAGAGGATAGAGGAGGGCTGCAGTGTGTTTTGGTATGTGTGTGTATATGTGTCTGCAGTTTTGCGGTTTTATAGGGGGCTGCCTGCAGTGTGTATTTTTGGGTGTAGAGGGGGGCTGCTCTGTGTGTGTGTGTCTTCAGTGTGTGTTTTGTGACTGTAGAGGGTGGAGGAGGGCTGCAGAGTGTTTTGTGGGTGTAGGGTAGGGGGGGGCTGCAGAGTGTGGGTGTATAGAGGGTGCTTTGTGTATGTACAATTTCCCTTTAATAAACACGTGCAGTAAAATAATGTAGATCATGCTAATAAAAATCAATATGACTAAAAAAAGTGTCTATGTCTATGTCTATGTCTATGTCTATGTCTATATATATAATTAATATACACACACACACAGGCAGTCCTCGGTTATCCGACACAATGCGTTACTCAAAATGGCGTTGTAAAGCGAAACGTTGTAAAGCGAAACATTTTCCCATAGGAACACTGTTTAAATGAAAGGTTCCGTTCCTGAAGGCATTTTTAACACTAAAATACACCAAATATTTTATGCCGGCAATAAGATATGCAGCACACACATATATTATATAGTGTATATACTGTATTATATATATATATATAACATAATAAATAATATATTATATAGTATAATATAATATTATATATATACGCTCTTAGGACGCTTTGCAACGTTGTTTATGTGAATGTGTATATATATACACACATACACAACGTTGCAAAGCGTCTTAAGAGCGTTGGATAAGCCATTTTGGCGTTGTAAAAATGAATATAGGTATGCATTGCATAGCGTTGGATAAGCCATTCGTTGTAAAGCGAATCGTTGTAAAACGAGGACTGCCTGTAAGCCTACATTTAGCCTATAATAGTAATAATCCCCTCAGAACAGCCCTGGCTGGTTTAAAGTCCCTCGGCTTGGCCTCGGGCTTTCAACTCTTCTAGCCAGGGCATTATTGGCCAGTAAAGCCCTGTTCTGAGGGGATTATTACTTAAATATAAGGACATACTGGATGTACCTGTGCAGTGAACAAGGCAGCGCTTTGTAAATCTTGGACTTCATACGGCAACAAGTGAAACTACATGGGACAAAATGTTTTGCCCACTCAAGCAACAAAAATACATGACCACTCACAGTCAGAGAACTCGGACATGCGTCTCTCTAGGTATGTGCGAGCGGACTGCGACCGCGCTCCAATGGACATTGCTTTACAGTCAAAGTAGTTTGCAGAAGGGCAAGTCTGGAAAATGTGAGGACCCATGTCCTATAGAAACAAGAGAGAACATTGATAGAAAATAGTTAGGAATTCATAACTATGCAATGTATACGGATTGTGCTACGTCACAAAATCACACCTGGAGGGAGATTGATAGATATAATATGTACAGCAGACGCACCTCAAATAGCATTAGCACGTAAAAAGGAGAGTGCGCGCATTATAAAAATCACTTACACATGTATTCGCCACCCAAGGCAGCACATCGCAGGTAAGTGAGCAAACCCTGGCGTGTTCAGTAGAAAACCCAACATGTTCTACTTATCACAACAGGTTTTAATCACTTACCTGCGGTATGCTGCATACTCAACTGTGATCTGTGGGTTTGGGTGAAGGTATAGAATATCCATCAGTAAACAAAGAAGCTGCAATGCACGCCCAATGTGACAAATTACATTTAGCTCTTTTCAATGTGTTATTTTTGGGTCACGTTAGTTCAATTTTTTGGCCACATGTTAAAGCTGCAGACCAAGCAATTTCCTACATGTGTTTTTTTTTTTTAAATAAATCCGTTCTGTAGTATGAGAAAATACATGTAGCATTTTTTTTTTATTAAACACTGAAAGACATGTTTAATGTATTATAATGTAACAAGCAATTTTCTTTCTATAGCAACCATTTACAAAAGCATATCCCCTTCCTCTTCTGAAAGAGGCTCTGGCACACACCCTTTTGAGCCCTGCCCTCTCTCTAGCAGCGCACCAATTGTATCTAGTGACTGCCTGGTCACATGATCTTCCCCACAGAACTGTGCATCTTTGGCCCTCTCTTCTGCTGCACTGACAGCCATTTAGTGAGCCCGAGTTGAACCTTCGCCGATCGATCCCAGGAGAACGGATTGGTCGGCAAATTAGCTATTTACTTATGTGTGGATAGTATTGATGCACATATTAAAGGGGAAAAAAACAAATACAAACACACACACAAAAAAGGCAGCTTGGACTGCTGCTTTAAGATTACTTTAACGTGGTTGCAAACTCTTTCAGCAGGTTCCTACACTACCTATTTTATACTGTGTGCTTTGCATTTCCTCCACTGCATAGCGAAAACAAAACACTGGCATGGGATGCGTGACATACACACGCACTGTTATTTTCTCCCCCTTAGGGAAGAAATCTCTCAGTGATTACTGCGATTACACGTGTGCTGGGACATGCTGATCAAGCAGAGGTGGGATGGGTGAGCTTCAAAACAAGAGCAGGGGACACAGACTTCCCAACAGGAGACATTTTTAACAAATCACTATTTTGACTGCTATATATTACATGACATTTGTTGTACTGTTTGAAGTTAGGCTTTTGGGCCTAAAATATGCAAATCTACCGCACACATCCTAAATTCACAAACACACTTACATCATAACCTGCAATAAGCAGTCCTACTCCGTATGGTCTCCGGCCGTAACGCTGCGTTGGAACCTGGGTTTCTTGAAGACAGTTAAGGAACAAAACAATTTCCACTACACAAAGCACTATGCAAACAATTTCTCAAAGGAGTTGGGCGAAACGTGTCGAGGATCAGGCTCTCCTCTGTGTAATCTCCGAACTAGATATGAATAAAAGTGCAACGCTCTGTCTTATCGTTTAATTCAATCGTTTGTTGACGTCCGGTACCCTAATCTAAGGGAGTGGCCTGCTGTGGTTCTCAATGTATCATGGTTTCTCAAATAAAGAAACGGGTATTTGGATTTACACTTTTATAAACCTACTAGCCGAAACTACCCGGCATTGCTCAGGAATTCTAAGAAACCAACCTCATTCCCTCCCCCCCCCCCTTCCTCTTCCTCTTGCCCTCACTTCCCTTTAATACCTTATGATGTCCCAAATAATTTCCGCCTCTCTTTCTCCAGAATTTTTACTGTCTCATGTGTCAACTGACTTCCTCTCTTTCTTTGCTTGCTTTCTGTGTAAACTTTATAGGTATCACTCTCCTTATCTGCCACCAGGCTATGTGCATTATGATGTCACCAGTATGATGTCACCAGTATGATGTCACGTGCCAGATAAATAGCCTACCAAGTACAGCACCCAGTGGCTGACTTGCTTGTCGGACAAATTGTAATAACTCATAGAATTAAAAATAGAAGGTATCCAAATTCCAAACAGACAAAAACCTGCTCCTTGATCTCCGGAACCATCATGCAAAATTTGGTTACGATCTACTAAGAGGTGTCCAAATGCATAGCGAACAGACAAACAACTTTCCAAAATATATAGAGATGGTGCCCTAGAAATAAATACTTTAGTCTGAGTGCCCATCTGTTTACTTGAAGTGATAATCTTAGAACAAAACTGGTATATACATGTACTTGCTAATCGGAAGCAGTGCTGTAAATATGGACATGATTTGAACAGAACAAACCCAAATCACGGTTATTGAAAGCACCCACAGCATTGTGAATAAACTCTGTGTGATGTACCACGCAAACTACATTTTATTCATCACAAGATCCACTACAGATACGGATGTTTGTTTTATCTAGTATCTTGTGGTACATCAGTTTTACTGACCTGGCTACAATAAGTAATTGCAGTGTTAAACAGTTGAACTACATCCCTTTCCTTCTAAAATGATACATCAGATTAATAAAGTGAAGTGTTCCCAGACAGACTGCACCTTATGTCTTCTAGTGTACAGGTAATCTGCAAAATATAGGACTTTGATGTCTGTAAGCTTGTGTGCGGTCACATGAGATTATAATAGCGCTGAGGAACAACCAAGTGCGTGACTGGCCTACATCAAGAAATAGATCAGCGTACACCACATGAGATGTGGGAATCTGCTGATTTGCCTAGAGATATTGATCAGCATTAGCGCAGCTTTTAACACCAAGCCTAGGCTAAAAGTGATGACACTATATCTAGCTGTTCATGACTTGAAGGATACTACTTCCAATCAGGGAGACGAGGCGGGACACTGGAAGTGGGCGGTCAAACACGAATCGGGAATCCAGACACTCCTGACGCATGAAGTTACTGTGAAAGAGAAAATGAACGTAAATTAATAGACGCCCGGCCTGTGAAGCTTCAGAGAAGCCCGATGACATTTAGAAACAAAAACAAGTGTTTGTAATTAGTTAGAGTCTAGCTTCCTGTGTCAGAGTTCACCAGATTTGTAAAGCGTGATTCCGTCAAATTATAGAAAGGCTTTCAAAACATTTTGCATGTGCCAGCAGCACCGAAGGTGTTAAAATGGCAGAGTCCCTCAATGGCCAAGTATTGACGGGTTAATAATAATGTAATATGAAGTCCCAAGTACTAGATCCACGACTTCTCTTTCAAAAGTTACTTTTAAACGTAATATTTACAATAATATTTGATGGGGCTATAAAAATGGCCACGTTTCTGAACCTTATAAAAATTACTTCATAACAGAGCCCTGAATATTTTAACTTGGAAATTGCTGCCTCTATTAGGCATGAACTTGTAAGTAGCCTTTAACAAAAGTAGTGTCTGAGACACATACCATGTTGTTTGTTGGATAAAGGAGAGAAGAGACACACACACACACTCACCATAACAGCCTAGCATCAGCAGTCAGACCAGCAATGGAGATACCAATATGGCTATCCACGTTCAGAATCTTCTTCTGATGGGCAGCCAGCTCCGACTGTGCTCGCTGTATAAAAACAAACACGTACTGCACTCATCCTCAATACTTACAGGAAACAAAGCCAGGACTGGCAGCCAGGTCTCTTGCAACGTGAAGCTTATTACTACAATGTGAAAGTCAACTTTATTTCAAGCTTCAATTTAGAAGACATCCAAAGTGGGGACTGGGGGTAGCCGCTTTGAATATTATGGTTGTATTTTTTGTAAGAAGATAATATAGTGTAGTTTATATCATAGCAGGTTAGTGTACAGTATAGGGGGCACACTCCAAACGTGAACTGCAGCTTAAACCCTACGGCAGAATGCAATCATGTGACCGGGACAGCCCTTAACCCAGAAACGGAAGAGAGGTCTTCTTCCATTCCCCTGCATTACAGATGCAGGTCGCGATCTCCCCTAGAAAACGAGACCTCTAAGGGCATGACGTAGCCACTACTACTCATTACTACATCATGGGGCCCCTGGAGTACCGGAACTGCTAAATAAGTATGATGGGGGGGGGGGGGTCTCTGGAGCTGAACCTCATTCATTTCAGTTCCGTGGACACCCCCCCAGATATTAACTACCTTGGGTCCTGCAGGTACATCCTGGTCCTTACATTTCCGGTGGCACACAGGCCAATAGGAAGCTGCAACTTCCTATTGACTCATGTCCCATGGGAGATTTAAACTTCCAATTGTTTCCCCAGCCGGGGCTGGTACCAGCGGCATATTCGGAGGGAAGTAGGGGGTAGGCAGTTAAGGTGGGCGGTGTGTGTTTTAGCTGTGCTTGTAAGACAATAATACACAAAGGCCTTTCATCTTACCTTTAAAGCTACAAGCACTGCATGGGTTTTGGACTTCAGTCCTACTGTGGCAGAGCCCTGCTTCACAGCCTCCATGGCATATTCAATTTGATGAATCCGGCCCTTTGCAGCAGGAAGAAAAGGTATTTTTTATCAACCGAGAAAAGGCAACAGACGGCAACAAAAAACAACTATTTTGGTTCAGAATTTTTTTTTTTTAAATTTTCCTACTCTATGCATTTTCTGGGATTCAAAGTAGGTAGTGTATCATGTTACGGTTTTGTTGCATTGATTTTTGTGAAATTATTACGTTTCCTTATTACCTTATACCATCAGCTGCTTGTGATAAACCGAAAAAAAATTCTAAAGCTAGAAGATTGTGGTTTTGCTCCTTTCAGCATAAACATTTTTAACCACAACGTATTAGACCAATTAGAACAAAGCAAGATTTTATTTCTGTTTCCATTTTTCCATGATATCAATGTGTTTTCCAAGTTAACCTTTGTCTCGCTGTTTCTGCTTTACAAAAAGCAGCTTGCTGGAAACCCACAAGGTTCTTAGAAATACGTTTTCTTGGGACTTTCAGGTGTATAGTTTTTACTCTATGAACAAGCCTTACAATGCCTCATTCAGCCATGAATTCCTTTTTCTTTGATACTTTAACACCCAAGAAGCATCCGGTTGCACCTTTTAAGTCTTTTGGGAGTTTTAAATCTTAGGCCGTGTCCATAGATGGACAGGCCGTGCTGAGGCGTGCGGACGCTCAGCGCTGAGCCCCTGCATCCTCAATGAGGATGCCTTAACAGGGGGCTCACGCGAGCGTCCGCAGGCGTGCGGAGGAGTTGGAGGTTTCAGCCGAGCGCCAAGCTGTTTTTCAGCGCGCTGTCGGCTGAAACCCTCCAATGAGAGTGGGGCTGCGTCAACGTCACGGCGCCGTGACGTCGGCGCCGTGACGTCGGCGCCGTGACGTCGACGTCAGTGCGTCGCGGGCGATTGGCCCAGCGACGTCACTGCCCCGCCTCCCTACAGTCTCCCCCCACCTCCGATCGCGGACGCTGGCTAGCCTGTATGGGCATGAAATCGCCCAGCTTCTGCAGGCGCGCCTCAGCGTCCGCTCGCCTCAGCACGGCTCCCCCCCTCTATGGCCCGGGCCTTAGGGAGTAACAGTTTAGATGAGATTTCTAGAATTAAATTGAACACAAAAACAAACAATGAACGTCCTTTGTTACTCTCAATTTTGGACAGGCTGGAACTTTAAACAACACGTAGAGATAGCCAGGTCTTACCTGAGGGCTCCACACTGTCACGTCATTGTCATACTGGTTGCGAAACTAAGCATGTGAAAACAGAAACACAACTGTATAAGTGAGAAGCAAATGTAACATTATTTTAAGGGACACTACATTATATGGCAAACTTTGCAGTCCTGCTGTGGCTCTTTTAAAGCCGTAGGTTTGTAATCCACTTGTGGTTACGCCAACACTGTAGAAATGTGGTTGCTCTCAGATTGATTCAAATGTATGATCCAAGCGCCTGCGTTCTGCAAAGACTAAAGTATTTTTGCGCTGGTTCTGATAACTAAATTCACATCATGCCACCGACCCAAAAGTAGAGGTTGAAAGTTCCAGCTATAATGCACTGACTGAATTGGATCATGATTGCGATACAGGAGGCATATATCATGTCCTCTCACTGCCACAATACTAAATCATAGGTAAAAATGCATAGCCACATATTGTCAATTACAGGTCATTCGCACAATGGGGGGGGGGGGGAGGTGGAGAAGCTTTTAGTGATAAATCGCAGCACCAAACACACGCAATAACCTCTGACAATAAAGGTAGTTACATACTTTATCCTTCACAGGATAAGCAGTGTAATCTGGGTTCGCCCAAGTTTGTTTTACTTACTAAACTTGGTGGCAGCTCCATTGCACAATTATAGAGATCCATAAGAAATTGTACACAGCATAAACAGCCCTTCCAAAGCACCGAGATAGAACTTGCACATCAAGTGCTCCACAGCAAACAGCTCTAGCAGTACATTTAAATACCATCTGTTTCATTCTGGTACGAGAGGGCTCTTAGGTTTCAAATGTATTCATAATGCAACACTGTGGACATTATACCGGTTTCCTAAAGCGTGTCAAATAGGTTGGGGAAGGGGAAAAATAAACTATTGTATCCGGTTTCTCATCTCATGTTAACGCAAAAGCTTGAATCGGAGGATAGTTAAAACATTTTCATTATTGCAGAAATTGGGCAAGTGGAAGAATAAAAAACCATTCATGTCCCAGGCGGCAGAAGCAGAAGCCTCGGACACTCACAGGTCTTCATTCAAGGCGAATGTCTTCGATAAATATAGCAAACGATCAATGTTTCGGTCCGGTCGCGGGCCTTAATCCATCTTGGTAAAAGTCCACGAGCGTACCAGACACGGGTCGCATGCCGTGTTCCAGTAAATATACTCGCCTTGCATCAAGAACCGCGAGTGGCAGAGTTTTCGGCTTCTGCTCTCAATGGACTTTGCTGTGACCCTGCTCCGCCATCCCTCTGTTTACCTGAGCACCCAGCTTCCTTGTTCCACATGGTACAGAAGGCAGTGTTCTCTTGTGAACAAACTCTTCATTTACTGTCCGATTATGTGTAATGTATTAGAACAGAGGTGGTCAACTCCAGTTCTCAAGGGTCACCAACAGGACAGGTTTTAGGTCCACCAAACAGGACAGGTTTTAAGGATATCCCTGCTGAAGCAGGGATATCTGTAAAACCTGTCCTGTTGGTGGTCCTTGAGGACTGGAGCTGGCCACTCCTGTAATAAGTAGTGTGTGTGATGTGTACATGTTATTTATACATACACACATTTGAATGCACATTTATCTAAAGATTGATGCAAATTTTTACACCACTGAACATCCCATAGATATCATACCTCTTCGTTTCCACTAATTGTATTGTGTGCTGAATCTAAAAATTTTTTTTTTAAATCTACTGTGTTTAACAGAATGGAGCAGAGTTCCAAACTGCAGTCACTCCCTTTTGCTGCAGAATGGCTATAAAAACCATTACAAGGCATTGATGAGGACTAGCACAAAAGGGGTTAAATGAATGCAGCTTTTCAGCAGAAGCTTAAATGTGGCCAAGGTATGCCATCATTACACAGCTAAAATTACAATACTTCCAAGTACAGCCATCTCACATCGAGTCAGGGAGGGAAAAGAGAAAGTGAAAGTTTCTGGCACAGAATGAAGGATTTGGATTCTAGAACATTCTCCAAACCTAGGTTAGCGAATCCCTTTGCTTTCTCATTTTAAGCGCCAACAGCGAATGGCTTAATAGAGCAGGCACAGGTAACGTTGCATCTGATATTGCCGCAGAATGGCATTAACAGCCGGTATTAATAGCAAATCTATATTAATAGGGCTACGGTTAATATAAATACAGATTTGCTTTTAAAATATCAATGCAGAGTACAAGGCATGGAATCCCTTTTCTGCCAGAGGGTGCCCAATGCAAAGGCCTGCAGTATACTGCGCTGTACATGGACAGCACACCGGATCCATCTGGCTAAGAAGGGCTTCACACAGCACATCTGTATATCTGGCAAACAGGATCTTTAGGGTGCAATGAGAAGAGTTATGGGGTGTTCCATGCTCTTCCGGTAGCGATAGGTTAAAATAACACGGCAATTGTAGTATTGACCAAGTGTGATGTTATTTATTTTGCAAGTGTGTTCCCCCCACCACACACAAGTTTTCCTTTTGAAGAACAACGGTTATATACATATATTTTTTTAGGATGCCTCTCTGGCTTTTTACCTTTTTAGGTAAGAAAAGTGTGTGGATATATAGATGGAGCAAAAAAAGGCAGGCACCTCATATTGCAGAAAAATAAATTTTTATTGAATTTCAACATTTCTGCGACATAGCGTGCCTGCCTTTTTTGCTCTATGACTGATACTCAACTGTATTTAGGCGGCCTGCATCCTAAATTGACCAAATTTGCCAATTTATCAGCGAATATCGAAATTAGAGGGATATATAGATATATCTCTTTCTGAAATAGGATCAGCATTGATTGCCACAATTTTCGGGGCAACGCTCAGCCCCGGACATATCAGGGTAACGCTCAGCCCCAGACATATCAGGGTAATGCTCAGCCCATGGCATATAAGTGTAACACTAACGCTCAGCCTGGGGCATATCGGGGATAACGCTCAGCCTGGGGCATATCGGGGATAACGCTCAGCCTGGGGCATATCGGGGATAACGCTCAGCCTGGGGCATATCGGGGATAACGCTCAGCCTGGGGCATATCGGGGATAACGCTCAGCCTGGGGCATATCGGGGGTAACACTCAGCCACGGACATATTAGGTTAACGGGCATATCAGGGTAGCGCCCAGCCCATGGCATTTTAGGGTAACACTAACGCTCAGTCCCGGGCATATCAGGGTAACGCTGGTATATTAGTGTAAGGCTGCACTGATCCCTTATTTAACCGGCTGCCTGTTAATCAGCATTGAAGTGACTTTACCGAGTAACAAGTGCAGATAAGTCGCGAGCTGCCTGTGACATTACACCTCCCTGACACCTCGGGGGAGACCGACCCGGTAACTCGTTGCTGCCAAATATGTAATCAAAAGCCCACAAGGGATCCAAAGCCTCTCCCCTGCACCGGGCGCCTCACTGCGGCCCACCTGCCGCACTAGGCCTCTCCCTGACTATCGCTGCGCAGTCACGGCCGGTACCGGCCGCCACCAAGGGACGAGACTGGCTGAGGGGTGGGGGGAGTGATGGGGAGAGAGAAAGCGGCAGGCAGTTAACGGGTGACACCCGCGCATCCTTACCATGATGAGCAGATACAGTCCCGCCTGGCTCTGTGAGGTGCTGAATAACGCTGCGGACTCGGCGCTCTACAAATCGAACTGGAGGAGTTCACCCCCCCCCCTGCTAGGGAAAACAAGCTCACGACCGAGTGATCGATAAGGGCGGAGAGGATCACGTGACCCGGGGGCCGCTTCCCTCGGGTTCGGACGTCACTCACGTCCGTGTGCAGTGGGCGAACCCAACACCGGAGGGAGGGAGGGAATTTGCTCGGATATATTTCCGTACGGCGACGTATTCCATATATTGATCATAGATAAGAAACAGTTGGTGGGTCTATTAGTAGTAGGCAGCGCAAAGTATCATAAAACAGATATTGTTTGAAGTTGCGCCCCTGCAAGGGTTGTAGTATTATGGGTGGACTGACCGCTTCTTGAGGGGGTCGCTCATAAGGCCGCGGTTATAGTGCTGGCTACAGCGACGTCAAAACAAATGCATTGTTGCCGCGTACGCTTATAGTAAGCTCAACAGCTTGGTCGCGATCGCTGGAAGTCATCTCAATTTGATTTTTCCAGCGACCGCAGTCTGACGTCGCCGTCACTATAAGCGCAGCCTTACTTCTGATGTGATACAAGGTCCCTCCCATCTCCCTTTCCCATAGTGGTCATTTTTGAGAACCAGTTTACTAAGAACAGCATATTGAGGATAATATTTTTTTTTATTTTTTTTTTATAGACTTGTAGCAACACAAATAACTTAATATATATTTACCAAAATCCCCTCACCATTAGAGCTGGTCCCGTAAAGTGATATTTTTATTTTCAATGTTATAAAAATGGTCCTGATTTTTAAAATAAGCTTTGAAAGGGATGGGGCTGTGCGCACGCCGAGTAGTGATTGGGCACTTATTAAGAGCCATCTTTCATGTGGCGATATCTTAATTGCTGAAGCAGTGGTGGCCATCTTTGTTGTGACTATGTCTTCCTATTTGGTGAAACAGTGGTGGCCATCTTTGTTGTGGCTATTTCTTACTACTTGCTGAATCAGTGGTGGCCATCTTTGTTAAGGCTGGTATTTCCTATTGCTGAAGTAGTTGTGGCCATCTTTGTTAAGGCTGTTATTTGCTGGAGCAGTGGTGGCCATCTTTGTTTTGGCTATTATCTTGTGTAGTAGTAGTGAAGGAGGAGGGGGCATTTATGTAATGACTGCTGCAAGGCACTAGGGAGCACTATAACAAATTACAGTACTTTATAAATCGTGTCACAGACGTATAAAGAGTGGGGACTGCAGATTCAGCAGAACTGAAACTTTACCATAATCTGCAGACAATTACTTCCAAAGAGATAAATGAATACAAGAATCTAAAGTCCCAAGCAAAACCCCACACAATGAATAAACACAAAATATTACAAATACAACATTTACATTGTAAGAATAAAGTAACATTAAAAATGACTAAATATACAATTATAAAACAAACTAAAATCAATTAAAACTAAAATAAAAGTAAAAACAAATGAAAAGCTCACTTTTTATGGTGACTTCATGTTCACTGACACTGTAAACTGTTTGGATTGGACATGTGAATGCACAAATAAAAGCAGTTATTCTAAATCTGTATAAAGATAGACCTCGGTATGTACGTCTCGGAAGAGAGCAGACTAATGAGGATGTGATAAAGACCTTCAAATATCTCAAATGTACAAGAATAAAGGCATATTACTGAAACAAAGAAGGAAGGGCATCGGGTCACGACAGTTATACATTGAAGAAATGTCTCTTTACCGGAAGAGCTATAGAGACATGGAACAGCCTTCCAGAAAACGTACAGTAGTAGGGTGAACTATGCTTGGGATAGACACAAAGGAACTCTACAGGGGGAGGCAGTTCAGGAAAAGATCATAGAATTTAATTTTGTAGCAACGGAAATGGACAACCTAGGAGGGTCAAGTGGTTTTTACCTGTGGTCAGTTTCTATGTTTGTATATGAAGAGTGATGAGGGAGTAGCACTTTGAAAAGTGTAATCACTTTGTTTCAACATAAACATGCATAAACTTAATGCAGGGATGGAAAACCTATGCGCTTAGTCCCCCGGGCGACTACAATTTCAGTCCTGCTGCCTATGTTGCAGCGCAGTGCCTACTGACCTGTAAGTCACCACCACAACCGGCAACACTGCTCCCCATCATACTTTGCTAGCGCGACATTAAAGCAGGATAAGGCACGCTGTGACCGGCCACGGTGGTGATTGACAGTTCAGTCAGCTGTCTGTGTGGGGAAGGGCCGGATGGGAAGGTGTGGCTAAGTGCTCCAGAACTATTCCTGTGCACCTAACTATGGGGAGGGGAGTTTGTGTGTGAATGTGTATGTCAGGCTGTTCTTGTGTGTGTGTGAGTGTCGGTGTAAGTGAGACTGCCAATGCGCGTTGTGTAGGTAGGGGGTAGCCGGCCTTCATTAAAAAAAAAAGGCGGAGCCCGGCTGGCTGCCACTGAAACCGTATGGCAAGAGCTGAGAGTGTCGGCTTACCGTGTTGCCCTGTAATTCTGTTCCCTTATAATTTCCCCCATAGGGTTATAAGCTAAGAACCGTGTGTGGGGTTAACTATGTAAGCCCAGTTAATGCATTCTATGCTGTATTCCCTTTGACTCATGGTCCCGTAGCTGCCTGTGCGAGCTTATAAGTGGGTTGCCTTGTATGGGTAGCCCCTTATGTGAAATAGCTGCAGGGCAGAGACTTCTGGAACATGAGGAAAAAGGGGGATATTTGGGGGCAAACAGGGTTAACCTGTATTGCCTGCCAGCAAGGTATTAGAGCTGGGTCTAGAAGGCTTGTATGTTAACGCAGGTTTTAGAACCCCCCACTCGCAGATCACAGTTTTAGAGTTTCAGCTCTAGGGATCAAATGTTACTGCTACTGTATTGGGTGTAGGGGCTGGTGTCCTAGAACAGGTTTTAGAGTCCAGTTCACAGACCCCACGTTTTAGGTCCAAATTGTAGAGTGCAACCTCTAGGGATCAAATTTTAGTTTTGCTGTGTTTTAAAACTACAAGGCATTTTGTGTTTGTGCTGTGAGCTGGACTGCATACAGGACAAAAGGCAGCCAGAGGTAGATTAGCATAGCAAAAGACATGCAGGTTTGCGGCACATGATGAGGGGGAAAGGCTTTGAACAAGATATCTGGAGTAGAAAGCCTTTGTTTCACCTAGACACAGGGGAGCTAGGAGCACAGGGTGGATGGGGCTAGCCAGGAAAATGGTTGCTGGATTTCAAACTCATAGGCACGATTTCCATTGGCAAGTTCTATCATTGAATGCACAACCACAATCCGTGCTCTAATTGGCTGCCAGCCCCCTCAATGTATTAGATAGGCAGCAAGCAGAAAACTGTCTTTTTTGTTGGAGATTTGAAGAGACAAGCAGCTGCTGGTGGGCTTCTCAAAGGTGCTTCTGTGTGAAAGAGCTATAACACCAACACAGAAGCATGGAGAGGCCCAGCCAGAAGGCTGGAACCAAACAGAGCGAACAGGGTAACGCCTTTTGCTTTAGAAGGCGCCCTGCAACTAGGAAAGGGCTAGATCTCAACCCCCAGACCCCAGGAAGTGTGTATATTCTCTGTATTTTATATTTCTGTGTGTTTCCGAGGTCTTATCCACATAAACCTCATTTTATTTCACTGCCTTGTTTTGCCTTGTGACTGATCCCTTAAATATAAATGTGTTAAAAGACCTGGTCTACCGTGGCATGCGTGTGTCTGCCAGTGTGTGTCACACATGCATACTTAAACACATACTCCAATGCTCCAATAATCCGAGCTGCCGAACCACCTCCCCTTTTAATATTTTTGTCCACCCCTGAACTCATGTGTTTTCCATATTAGCCCAGTTATAAATGTAGAAAGGGGGCGGTACACCCCCCCCCCCCTCTCCCAACACGGAAAATCAGAAAAACAAAGTGTATTAGGAAAGTGTGACGTGATATATGATTGTAAATTTGCCTGTTTCCTAATAAAAAAGTTATAAAAAAAAAAAAGAAGGAAAAAATAAATAAATGTAGAAAGGGGGATTAAAGCCGTAATCCCGCCCCACTAAATCCTCCTTATTTAAAACATTTTTTTTTTAAAGCATGGGAATTTATGGCGGACCCTCCGTATCTGAACTGCACTCTTTCCAGCTCTGGGCGATCTCTGCTTCTCAAGATTCTTCAGTGAAGGTACCGGTATAACTTAGTGGTATTTAAACGGGATTTAAATTGCAGTCCAATAGGAAGCCACAATTGATGACATTAAGGCTTCTTCTATGTCCGCCGGACCTGCAAGTGTTGGGGGCTATTTTATATCCCCCTGGAGGGAGATTTATAACCAGTAACAATGTAACCCTCCTTACCCGGCTCTAAAGGAGGTCACATCAGATTGATTATATACACGGCAATGCTGAGTCTCTTAGACTCTCTTCAGGGTGCTGAGCCGCTGCAGGCTGGGCGTGAATAAGCAGAAAAAGGATAGGTGGCGGGAACGTTTGATAAAACATAAAATATGCTTTATTTGACATCTATAAGGCTCCACAGGTATAGACATACATTTCATTTGATAGAAACTCGTGGCAAAACTGTTACGCCGGTGTTGCCCGCAGACCAGACTCGTCCCTTATACTGAGGTGGGCACGTATATGTGCACGCACCCGCAGCAGAAGGAGCGTGTCCAGAGTGTGGTGTTTTGGCGTTGCCAGGCCAGGTGTGAATAGGTGTAGCAATACTTGCCGGTACCGGTACAGAAGAGACAAAGTCGTTGCCGTTAGCCAAGGTCAGGGAGAAAGAGATCTGGGAGGTCGAGGTCCAAACTGTAGTCGAGGGGTGAGAGAAGCTGCAAGGTCAGGTGGGAGCCGGGGTCCAGAGCCAGAGAGGAACGTCCGCCAAGCCGGGTCGCAGCCTGAATAACGAAGAGCAAAGGGAAAGCCAGAATAGACGTCTGTAAGCAGAGACTATGTCCAGCGATGTGAGAGAGGCAACACAGGGACTATATATTGCGGCTGACCAATAGGGAACTGAGGCAGACCTGGAGGAACATGAGGAGCTGTCCTGGATTGGTTCCTATAATATGCAGCCAGGTGGGGAGCTTTAGGGTTAAGTGGCAGCCTTTGTGAGATTTGGGGGCGTGGTTTCACTGCTAGTGCAATGAATAAATTATCCTTACCCGGCGCGTGCTCTGTGAGGTCGGAGAGCGCGCCCGGGACCAGAGGGAACCGCCAGAGCCCTGAGAGGCCGCGGGGCAGCGCCGGCCCGCCGAGAACGAGGGGGGCGCCCCCGCACAGCGGGAGCAGGTTGGGTGAGGAGAGGAAGCCGTCTCACGGCAGCGGGGGCATTCTGAGGTGAGGAGGGGTCGCGCTGTGAGCGCCGCAATCACCGCATCCTCACAAAAACATAATAATCTAAACTTTATCCCGTGGTAGCTTGCACTCTTACACTGGGGAGGTACTTATACATTTTTTACCCATAGTAAGGGTTAAATTGCATAGAGTTAGTAATGCCCCATATTGGATGGGCCTTTCTTGGAATGCACTTCGGGCTTTGGGTTTAGCAACCCGTAAACTATTGTGATCCCATCACTGGCCTCTAGGTGCTGGAATAGGGCAGTGTAGGCGGACGCTCACAGAGGTATGCAAGGGAGACTGGTTATGGTGAAATTAAATAAGGCTTTTATTGCGCCTGTTTCCTTAACATCAGGAAACCATCCAAACAAGGGGTAAACAAAGCTTCTATTCACTTGGGAGTATTTCTAGTGAAATACTATGCAGTCCACAACTCCCTTTAGATAAGCATGTCTCCCAGCCCCAAACATATATCATGAAATGAGCAGATATAAAAAGTCTTATAAATGAAAGTCTTATCTGTTCCTTGTGGTTTGGAGGGAAAATCTTCTCTGTTCCTGGTTGCTACCTTTTCCTCAGGGTTTGTCAGCATTCAGGTTTAGAAGTTTCCCCTGTGTCTTGAAAGCAGCACTGCTGTTTCTTCTGGCAGGCTCAAGACAACTGTCCCCATGCTCAGTCTCACAAGTTGTGTGAGATTCGAGCACAATCTCCCTTTCTGTTTCAAGGGCAGGCTATTCTAAGCAACCTAATCAGGCTGGTGGTGTTTGTTAATTGACTACCAGCAGTTAACCACCACACTGCTGGATTAGAGGCATATTTCCTGAACAGGGATAACTCCCCTGTTATATACCTCCCCTGTTTGTGGGAAGCTCGGGCTTGCCACGGCCAAAGCCCATCCTTCCACTCTCATTCTAGATATCTCTGTGACTTGAATGAGAGTGGATGGAGGAAGAGAACCCTCAGTCCCGCTGGGATTGGAGCCCTTTCTCCAGTTTATTCGTGTCTACTCCCAAAGGTGCTTGAGATCAGCACTCCTCAGTCGCTCGAGGAGGACTTTTTCTAAGTATAGTCTTTTTGCTACAGTACGTGCGCGGTCATGAGATTTCCCTCGTGTCGGGTGCTCGTTTTATTGCCAGTAGACTGTATGGCAGCAGTTGCAGAGCGTTTAAAACAGCCCTTTGAGTTTTCCGCTCTTTAAGCTGTCTCTCTGCACTTTTTCCACTTAATGGAGTTGCTAGTTCAGCCTCTTTGGGATTAAGTTGCAAATCCATATCCACTTCCAGAGAATGTCCCATCTTTTCAGCTTCATCAGCTAAGGATTCTTCTGGTTTTGATTCAGCACGTGTACCTTCTTTTGTTGCCTGTTGAGTGGCTGAAGGTTTTGCTAGTGCTTGTTTAGGTGGTTCAAATTTTGCAACCTTGTTTTTCAGACGAGCGGTATTCCCAGCTCTCACTGCACCCTTGTCTTCATGGGATTTTGTGGCTGTGGGATACTGACGCTTAGTCAGGGTCAATACTTGTCCTTGTAGAACTGTAATCTCATCCGCGAGAGATCCCTGTTTTTTGAATGCGTCTTGCAAGTCTCTTCTCAGGGAATTTATCTGTACACTTTGTTTTTTCTGAGCTTGCTTCCACATTTTCACTGCATTGTGAAGCACTATTGTAACGGATCCGCACCTTAGTTTGCCGTTTGCCTTACCTTACAGACATGTGCAGCCCTGGAACACTGCTCCTGATGTTTGCTGCAGCGCCACCCTGGGTTCACTCATTGAGGCAATGCTGTCACACGCCCCTTCTGCTATTGGTTCACTGTCCTTTAAAGACACCTTTCCCACAATGCTTCCCTGCTGAGCATAACCCTTCCTGGTTGTCACAAGTGTTCTGCCACAAGCCCTAAGGCTTGGCTCTGTTGTGTTCTAAGCTCTCTAGTTCTATTCCCTAGTTCACGTAGAGGTCTGTTCCTGTCTTCTGTGCTGAAGCGGAGTACTCTTCATGTTAACTTCAGATTGCTGTTTCCTGAGGCCGGCTGCTAGTCGCACGCAGCGGCCTGTTCCTGTCTCCTGTGCTGAAGCGGAGGTCTCTCCAGTGTTGACTTCAGCTCCCTGTTTCCTGAGGCCTGCTATCCTTCCACAGCAAGAGCCTATCTACCGGTACCTGGGGCTCGCTGCTCATTCTCCATAGCAGAGGCCGTGTCCTGGTTCCTGTGCTGAAGCGGAGGTCACTCCAGTGTTGACTTCAGCTCCCGGTTTCCTGAGGCTTGCTGTCCTTTCTCTGCAGAGCCTATCTATTTGGTTCATGGGGCCTGCTGCTCATTCTCCATAGCAGGGGCCGTGTCCTGGTTCCTGTGCTGAAGCGGAGCACCTCCCGTGTATTCTTCAGCTTCCTGTTTCCTGTGGTCTGCTGCCCTACCTTTAGCAGAGACTAATCTACGAGTCCTGAGGTCTGTAGCTCTCTCTCTCCTTGCACAGGCCCGCTCTGGACTCTTGCGCTGAAGCACTGGTTTACCAGTGCTGCCTGGCGGTGTGCCCACTCCGGTCTGCCTATCCCTTCCTGAGACCAGTACCATGGACCATGGTCGCTGCACGCGCAGAACCCACGCTCACGCTCCTAAGCTGAAGCGGGGAACTTCTGATTACCTGTTGCCGAACTCCTGCTTGAATAACGTTTATCCTGATCTCTCCAGTCCTGACCATGGCTTGTCCACTGATGATGCTACCTTCTCCAGTCCCGACCCTGCTACATACGGCTACGAACTGCGCAATCCGGATCCGCCTGCGCGGTCTAAGGTCAGTGCTTTTACAACCCCACCTCAGCCACGCGGTCCGACCCAGGTTTGTGGCGAGCACAACCGTGACAAATATGAACTTCTTTGCTTGGGCCACAGTTACTTGTTTCAGTTTCTGGACCTTCTTGTGCTCCCTTTTGTGCCTGGGTTCTAAGCTTGGCCTTTAGCGATGCTTTGGTGATGCTCAGGGTAGCCTTCAGTTTCTCATGCTGCTTTGCGGGGACATACTGGGTAATTAAACGTTCCTATAGCACTTTTATTTCTTTAACAGCCTGCAGATTGTTTTCCTGCAGAGTTCGCTGCTTCTCCTCGGACATCTGGAGGTGCGTACGAAGACCTTGCAGTTGGTTCTGCAGTCGGTGCTCTGCTTCAAACTTCTCACCTTCCAACAGTCTATTTATTTCCTTAAGCTCGTGCAGCTTTTCATTCTTTTCCTTGACTTCGTCTGTCAAATGAAAAATTTTCTTCTTCCAGTTTTAAGTTTTCCCTTTTTAATCTTAAATTTTCTCCTTTTTCAGTCTCTGTACTATTCAGGGCCTCCTTGCAGTCCTCCTTCCATTTACGCACATCTGCTTTGAGAATGACAGTCTCCTGGCGTGAGACTTCCTTCTCTAGGTTGAGGGTCTGAAGCTCCTTCTGAGAGACTTTGAGATCTGTATTAAGACTGACAATCGTTACTTTAGAAATGTCCAGCTCCTCAGTGAGACTGTGTAGTTCCTTTCTGGAGACTTCCAGGTCTGTGCGGCAGCTGTTGGTCTCATGATGTGAGGCATCCAGTGCTTTGCGGAGTGTCTGAACCTCTTTCTGAGATACGTCCACCTCTGTCCGGACATTGTTGACCTCCTGTTGTGAGGCGTTCAGCTCTACGCGAAGAGTGTGAACCTCTTGCTGAAAGACTGTCATCTGCTTTAGTGCCTCCTCATATTTCCGCTTCAGCTTAGTCATCATTTTATCAGATTGGCTTTGCTTTTCATCCATGGTGGAAATAGTAGCATTTGCAGTATCTAGCTCAGTCTTGAGATCGTCCAATTCTGTTCCAGATTCAGAGTACATTGCGAGCACCGTCTTCTGTAACTCAGCATTATCTTCTCTCTCAAGTTTCAATTGTTCCGAAGTAGATCACAGTCACGCCTGGCAATTTTCAGGGCGTCTTCAGGGCTGGTCAAGGGATCGTCACTCACTGGTTCCGGCTCCGCTTCCCTGGGATGACTGGTTGAGGGTTCCTCACTGTTGGCACCGGACAGACACTTCTTTGGCGTACACGACTTCTGCCTTGGGCCCTCTGGATATTCGGTTATCCGCGGGACGAATTCTCCATTTTCTCTAGGCTGCAGGGCATCTCGGTCCCCCTTTTTCTCCAAAGGATCTGCGGACGTGTCTGTTCCTTCCACGGTACATGAAGAACCGCTTTTCTTTTTCCGCCTTTTTGTTTTGGATGACACCGTCCCTTCAGGGATACTGGGGTCTCCATCTTCATTTGAAATTTTAGCAGCGTCACTGGATCCACCCGGCTTTTCTTGCAACTGTAATAGCTGACGGAAATATTCGGTGATCCACTGCTCCCGCTCTTTCTCCTGCTGATCATATTCATCAAAGGGAGCGGTCTTTTCGGTTCGTGCCGAGTTCAGGCACCCCCACCATTCTTGGGGTGTTTTGTGGCTGTGACTCGGTTCTGGTTCCCCGTAAGAGATGTCTTCCTCTTTGTTGGACTGGAAGGGCCACTCTTCCGTGGGGAGGGTTCATTACAGGAACGCTGCATCTTGTCCTCCATTTTTAGGCTATCAGGTGTAATTTTCTTCCTGACCTCAGGAGGCGCTAGGTAAAAACGTCTATTTGCTTTACACCATTTACTTGCTAGGTATAATCTCTCATTAGGTATGCTGGATGTACAGTTGCTAGGTAAAAACTTATGTTTGCTTTACACCATTTACTTGCTAGGTGCAATCTCAACTTTGGGTATTATGACATTCACTCTTCACACTTTGGGATACCTTTTACACAGTTCAGCAATTCCTTTTTTCTAGTAGGCAATTTTACCCTCAGCACTTGTTTACGGAAAATTCCCCTGCTTTAGCACAGTCTTGCATCAATTTTCACACTTTTCTGCATATACTCCATTCACAGCTGGTAGTCCTATGCGGTGTGGCAGCCTTTACTTGCAGAATCAGTACCGCTCGTGGGTCACCATCTGTATTCACTGCTTCAGCTAAACATTTGAAAACAACAAACACCTATCCCTTTCAAGGGCTAACTCACTTCTTGAACCCTGACCACAGCTGGAAGGGAAAACCCCTATTTAAATGACCATATTACACTTTATTTGTGATAGGCAAATAAGGTTTACCTGCTTCAGCACGGTCTCTCTCTCTCCTCTTGGAATCGGGGAAAAGAGTCCATCTGTGGTTTTGTAAGTTTCAGTGCAGTGTAGATTTCGTGCCTGGGTGTGTCCCTTTAACTCTGGATCTGCTGCATGAGATTTTTGTTTATGTTGCTCAGACTGTTTGTAGGCAAAAAGCACAAAAAAAAATTCACAGAAAATCTCCGGGTCCCTTCTAACTTCAAAGACCACCTCTCGTCCCACTTCTGACGGCCATATGTAGGCGGACGCTCACATGTCTCACATGTCACAGGGAGGTTATGGTGAAATTAAAGAAGGCTTTTATTGCGCCTGTTTCCTTAACACCAGGAAACCATCCAAACAAAGGGTAAAGAAAGCTTCTATTCACTTGGGAGTATTTCTAGTGAAATACTATGCAGTCCACAACTCCCTTTAGATAAGCATGTCTCCCAGCCCCAAACATATATCATGAAATGAGCAGATATAAAAAGTCTTATAAATGAAAGTCTTATCTGTTCCTTAACCATAAAACCATAATTAATGAAAAAAGGGGATTTCAGCGTGGAGCTGTTCTTTAAAGAATTATGGGAGAACTCTGCCCACGGAAGTAAATCTACCCAATTATCCTGGCTGTCTGCGATGAAGCTTCGGAGGTATTGCTCCAGCGTCTGGTTTGTTCTCTCGGTTTGCCCATTAGTTTGGGGATGATACCCGGAAGAAAAATGGAGGGTGATATCCATCCTGCGAGCGAAGGCCCGCCAAAATTTTGAGACAAATTGTGTACCTCGATCGGATACGATGGAAAGAGGAACTCCGTGAATGCGGAATATTTCCCTAACAAAAATGTCTGCCAAAGTGGCGGAATTGGGTAGGCTTTTGAGAGGAACGAAATGAGCCTGTTTGGAAAAACGATCCACGACAACCAAAATGGTGTTCATCCCTTTAGAGGTTGGAAGTTCCACCACAAAGTCCATGGACAGATGACTCCATGGACGTTCTGGTATAGGGAGGGGTTGTAGAAGGCCGTACGGCCTTTTACGAATGGTCTTAACCTGGGTGCAAATTGGACAGGTTTTTACGTACTCCGAAATGTCCTGCAACATGGTTGGCCACCAAAAGGTACGACCAATGAGGTCAGAAGTCCTGTCAATGCCTGGATGACCGGCTGACCTAGAAGAATGACCCCACTCAAGAATCTTCTTAAGGAAGCGTGGAGCTGCATACAGACGGCCGACCGGCACCTTAAGGCCCCTCGGGAGGTTAGATTGTGCTGCCATGACCTGATCCAGGATATCGAAAGAGTTGGCCGAAATTATATATTTGGAGGGTAAGATTGTTTCGGAGATAACTTCGGAATTGTCCTCGGACAGATATTGACGTGAAAGTTCATCTGCCTTTTGATTCTTTGAGCCAGGAATGTAAGATATGAGATAATTAAATGTCGAAAAGAAAAGAGACCATCAAGCCTGACGTGCCCCAAGGCGACGTGCACTCTCAATGTAAAGCAAATTTTTATGATCAGTAAAGATTGAAATGGGGGTTTCTGTTCCCTCCAGAAGATGTCTCCATTCCTGAAGGGCGAGTTTAATCGCCAGGAGCTCTCTGTTTCCGACGTCATAGTTCCGTTCTGCCGAAGAATTTTTTTTTTAAAAGAACCCACAGGGATGAAGTTTGGCCTGTGGGGACTGTCTCTGAGAGAGAATGACGCCAGCACCGACGTCGGATGCGTCTACTTCTAAAGTAAAAGGAAGCCCGGGGTCAGGATGACGCAAAATAGGAGCCGAAGCGAAAGATTTTTTGAGGGAGTTGAAAGCTTGGAGAGCTGCAGGAGACCAAACTGCTGTGTTAGCTCCCTTTTTGGTAAGGGCAGTAATGGGAGCCACGATAGAAGAAAAATTCTTGATGAATTTACGATAATAATTCGCAAATCCCAAGAATCACTGTATGGCTTTCAGGGAAGTAGGTTGTGGCCATTCTAAGACAGCTTTGAGTTTGACTGGGTCCATAGAGAAGCCAGTGCTAGAAATGATATACCCAAGAAAGGGAATAGAAGAAAGATGAAAAGAACATTTCTCTAGCTTAGCGTAGAGATGGTTCTCCCGAAAACATGGTCTGGACTAATTTGGTGTGCTGAATGTGGTCAGAGAGAGATTTAGAAAAGATAAGGATATCGTCAAGGTATACGATAAGGAAGCTGTTGAGGAGATTGCGGAAGATCTCATTGACAAACTCCTGGAAGACCGCCGGGGCATTGCACAGGCTGAAAGGCATAACCAGATATTCATAATGCCCATCCCGGGTGTTAAAGGCGGTCTTCCACTAGTCGCCCTGACGGATGCGGACAAGGTTATAGGCTCCACCGAGATCAAGTTTGGAAAAAATTGTTGCCCCCTGTAGGCGATCGAAGAGTTTGGAAATGAGTGGCAGGGGATAATGGTTCTTGATCATAATCTTGTTAAGACCTCTGTAGTCAATACAGGGACGCAAGGAGCCATCCTTTTTCTTAACAAAAAAAAATCCAGCTCCAGCTGGTGATGAAGAATTGCGAATGAACCCCTTCCTCAAGTTATCCGCGATATACTTGGCCATGGCCTTGGTCTCGGGTATGGAAAGGGGGTAAGAACGGCTCTTCGGTAGGGCAGCACCGGGAAGAAGGTCAATAGCACAGTCAAAGACTCTATGGGGAGTTAAAACTTCGGAACACACCTTATCAAAAACGTCCGCCAGGTCCCAGTAGACCGTTGGGAGAGAAGTTTTGGACTCCGCGGATAAATCCACTCCGGCTAACATCTGTTTGGGGGGAAGACAGGTCTTGAGGCATTGGGGGCTCAAACGTATGGGTTCTTTATTAACCCAATCCAGTTGTGGGTTGTGTAGTTGCAACCAGGGGAGTCCCAGAATCACATCTACCGATGGAGTATGGATCACGTCCAAGATAATCTTCTCTTGGTGACCGTCCTCCATGGAGAGGGATAGAGAACAAGTCTCCAGGGAAATAAAAGCTGGTTGGAGTGGACGCCCGTCTATGGCCTCCAGACCAACTGGAACAGCTTTAGATCGGAAGAGAATCTTATTCCTATAGGCAAAACTCTGATCAATAAAGTTTCCCTGAGTCCCGGAATCTATGAATGCAGAGGCGGGGATCAGGGAATTATTCCAGGCTAGAGAGAGAGGCAGCATTATTCTGGTGGGAAGTTTTTTAGGAGAAGAAAGAGAGGAAGAGATTACACCCAATGAGACCCTCTCATACCTTATTGGATTTTGGCGTTTCCCGGGCACAGAGGACAGCTTGCCAGAAGATGACCGGAATGACCGCAATAATGGCAAAGACCACCATCTCGTCGGCGCTGTCTCTCAGATGCGGATAGCCGATGACCTCCGAGCTGCATAGGTTCGGGCTCATCCATGGGTTGGGGAACGTAAGGGACGAGGTTGCAGCTGGTAGACCGAGGGGAAATGGTACGAGGAAAAGCACGTTCAAGTCTTCTTTCTCGTAGCCGCTGGTTCACGCTGATGCAGACTGCAATGATCTCCTCCAATCTGGTGGGTCTCTCCATGGTGGCCAGCTGGTCCTTAATGGCGTCAGACAGACACTGCCAAAAAGTTGCGGAGAGTGAGCTATCATTCCAGGAGGTCTCCGCCGTGATGGTCCGGAAGTTCAAAGCGTACTCAGCGACAGGACGAGTACCCTGGGAAATATGAAAAAGAGAGGAATCCGCCGTAATCTGGCGACCAGGTGTATCAAATACTTGCCTGAATTCCTGAAGAAAGCGAGGGTAGTCACGCGTCATTGCAGGTTCTCGCTCCCAGATGGGGGATGCCCAGGCTAGGGCCTTTCCGTTCAAGAGGGATATAATATAAGCCACCCTTGAGCGTGCGGTAGGAAAGCGCGATGGGGATAATTCAAATTGAATCTCACACTGATTAAGAAACCCTCTGCGCTCGTGGGGGTCCCCTGCATAGCGATTGGGGGCCGGGAGACGAGGATCTAAAACCACGGAGGAACCCGGAGAGGGAAACGCTGCAGCTGCCATGGCAGAGGGGCCTGGGGTATGCTGCAATGAGGAGAGTCTTGAGAGCTCCAGCGTCATGGAGGCAAGCTGCGCCTCTAGCTAGAGAAGTCGCTGCATGGGGCTTGGTTGCTCCACCTCTTCGGGGTCCATGTCTGTGGGGCTGAGCATAATGTAACGCTGTGTTCACCACGGACAAGGAGGGACCCCGAAACTGAGGTGAGAAGAGTAACACCTGCACCCACAGCTACGGGGACACGCCTGGAAAGTGGAAAATAGGCGTCTGGAACCGTACGGGAGTATAAGATAAAGTAAGATACTCGCCGGACGAGAAGGGAGGTTCCAGAAGATAGTTGGTACCAAGAGCCTAGTGTCCAGAGCCGGGAGGTAGATCAGAATCCGTAAGCAGAGGAAAGAGGTCGGAGAGTTCAGGAGGTCAGGATACTAGCCAAAAGTCGAAGTCCAGAGCGGATCCACAGCCAAGCCGGTTCGGTACACAAAAGATCACTAGAAAAGACAAAGGGACAAGAGCTAAGACAGACACGACCGTGGTTAACACTGGTCATACAGAACTATGCTCACCCAACGAAGAAATGGCTGAGCAGGGTATATATAAGAAGGGAGACCAATGGGAAGAGGGGGAGGAACGGAGGCGCGATCCCATGGGAGACAGGGATAGGAGGAAATACTGCCCCAGCTGATTTGCTTGACGCGCGTCTTGTTAGCGGTGCACGCGCATCAGGCGTGTGCCCCGTGCGGGGGAGATGTGTGCGGCCTGAGCTGGGGCCGGGAGTCCCTCTCGCGGGAGGAGATAGAGGCGTGCGAACGTGCGCGCGCATGCGCGCTTCCAGTGGCAGCCGCGTGCGCCAGGGAAGGGGAAGGAGAGGCCCAATCGCGGGAAGAGATAAAGGTGCGCGAACGTGCGCGCGCATGCGCGCCTCTAGTGGCAGCCGCGGGAGCCAGGGAAGGGGAAGGAGAGGACCGCTCGCGGCGGAGATCCTGAGAAGCAGTAGCCGTAGAGTGCCGGGTGAGTTGTGGCCTGGGGGGAACCCTCTTGGGGAGAGATGTTCCTCGGGGTCTTACACAGCTATGGGACTTTCCAGCTCACAAAGAGTTATTCTCTCCCTTAGAGTAGCCAGCAGCAGCTGTTGCTTTATTGAGAAGGCTGAACTCCTGATTGCTCATGGAGTTTTAATAGTCAGGAAGTGACTACAGTGAGCCATGCTGCCAGAGAGACAATGCTGAGAGCCACAGAGAGAGAGAGAAAGAGAGAAAGATTGCTCTCCTAGAGAGGGGGACAGAGAAGTGCTCCCCAGCAAGTAAGGCTGGCACCGTTCCTTGGACCCACTGGATGGTGATCACGGAGTCCGCTGGGACTGCGTGGGTTTGAATCCCAGAGGAAAGTAGGAAAGACGACAGACCGTGCTGAAGCGGGGATGTCCTGTCTTTGACAGTGGACATACAGAGGAGAGTTCCTCTGAGCTCACGTGGGTCTGAGTTCCCCTAGGAGGAAAGGACTCAAGGCCGTGCTGAAGCAAGGACGTCTGCTCCAAACAGATAAGGAAAACACTTTATTGTTGTGTACAGAGACTGTGTACATGGTTGCTTATGCCACGGCATGTTTTGAGCGTGGGAACCAGCTTAGCTGGCTATCCAAGTAGTGAGGGCGACAGCTACGGTGTAGTTGGCTTTCCCTAAAGGGAATAGGTATTTTATGATTTGTTTGACTTAAAGGGACTGTGGGCCTGTTGGTGTATGATTTAATCCCTGTAAATAAACCCCATATAGAGAATTACAGTATTTCCTGCCTTACATTGGGACTAAAAGAGACTGCAACGTAGTGTGGGCATCACACTATGTACCACCTACTTCTTCATTACCTATGTGATCAAAATGACACTAAGGACCTTCTGGTTGGGCTGATCCAAACATAGTCCGAAGTTACTGTGCCGTGAACTCCTAACTAAAAGCAATCTTCCTCCTTTTTCAATAGTAAGAACATTCCTGGATCATTACTACTGGCGCTTACTTAAAGGGCACGTTTTCTTAACTGAAAACAACAAACGGTGACAGGACAGTTCTTAATACACTTAGCTGTACACACAAACCTATTTACAGGACTCACAGTGAGGCCCCAGTTTGAACTCTGAAGAACCTGTTTATAGAACATTAGGTGGAGCTATACATACCCTCTATAATCCCTATAGTGACATCATGGCTCACAAGATATACAAGGGAGTGGCAATACCTTCTGCATAGTCATCCTACATCACATGATGGAAAGGGGCAATACCAAAGTGAGCTCACCTGCTTAACCAATTAAGGCCATTAACCCCTCAAAGAATTAGAACACACCAAATCCGTGCTCTACTCAAGTAGTAATGTTCAAGGTAAAAGATTGTGCACTAATAAGAGGGTCTAGTGCTTGATCCTCCAAGGTTGGGTTCTTTGGCTCTTCATAGTCCCACCAGGTGACCCCCAAATATTCCAAGAAAGACAAAAACGCGGACAAGCACAGCCTTCTTTTAGTAAAAATAGAAAATATAATTTATGAGCCACAACAGCCCCCAATGCTCACTTACATCTTGGGTAAAAACAATGTTCTCAGTCAGGAGAGGAAAGACAGGTGAACTGTGCTCCACAAAGTATATTCACCTCTGTCCGGATCAGATGTGGAACTTATTGTCTGGGAGACTGGTAACTCCTTGGGAATCCTGCTTTAGCCGGCATGCATCACGGCTCTGAGCATCCGCGTATTCTGCTCCGCTAGCTTCCAGATTCGCTGCGTCTATGTGTCGTATGTCACGCGTCTCACGTCTCCTGCAAACTAGCAGAGCAAAGTAAGGTAGGATATTAGATGTATTTATAATTTGAATAATTGTATTTGCTTATTTTTATATTGTCTGTATGTAATCCATAATGCTGTCATTATTCTCAGGCTTTCTAGCTGATTTTTGTTGTAAATATTGATATATGCAATACATGATGCAAACCAGAGAAACAATTCTCTTCCCTCCCCTTTCTTCTGATATAACCCCATTGGTTGCATTGTATTTGTTATTATTCAATAGGCAATTTAACCAAATACAGACAGTCCTCATTTTACAACGCTTCGCTTTACAACGAACGGCTTATCCAACGCTCTTACAACGCTTTGCAACGTTCTGTATGTGTGTATACTTTATATACACACATACACATAAACAACATTGCAAAGCGTTGTAAGAGCATATATATATAATATTATACTATATAATATTATATTATACTATATAATATATTATTTATTTATGTTATATTATATATAATACAGTATATACACTATATAATGTATGTGTGTGCTGCATATCTTATTGCCTGCGTAAAATATTTGGTGTATTTTAGTGTTAAAAATGCCTTCAGGAACGGAACCTTTCATTTAAACAGTGTTCCTATGGGAAAACATGTTTCGCTTTACAACGTTTCGCTATCCAACGCCATTTTGAGTAACGCATTGTGTCGGATAACCAAGGACTGCCTGTATAGACACATTTAATGCAGGATTTGTAATCCTGAGACCTAAATCCTCATTTGGATAAAAGGTAATATTAATATATGCTGAATATGTCTATATATATATACAGTGTTCGACAAATCACCCAAAAATCTACTCGCCCAACCCAAAAATCTACTCGCCACCTAGTCCCGCCCCCAACCCGCCCCCAACCCCGCCCCTAGTCCCGCCCCTAGTCCCGCCCCCAACCCCGCTTTAAAATTAAATATATAAATAAAATACATTAATAAATTCCTAGTCAGAACAACATTCGTTTTTGACATAAATGTATTTATTGTATTACATTATACTACAATTAGTCCTTGTTACATGTGTGTGTGTAAAGTTCGGATCTAGAAATAAAAGCCAGGTGTGAATGACTAGTTTCCTGAACCCCTTAACCAATGTCTGGATGTCCCCGCTTCACAATATCTAAAGCAGCAATCCCACCTGGGATCTTACCTGATCCGCAGTCCCTCAATGTCCAGGTACGCTCATTCCCGCAATGTTATACATTGGGGAGGTGTTCATTACCTGTCTTCTGGGTTAGGGGGGGGGGGTTCCGATGTCTTCCGTGTGAAGCTTGAGCCAGATCTGGAAGAAAGCAGTATAGGGTAGTTAAGATTTCGGTGTAGTATAGGGCAGTTAAGACATATAGGGTAAATAAGAGATCCAGAGTGTGAGTGACAGAGAGAGAGAGAGTGTGGGAGTGACAGAGAGAGAGAGTGTGGGGGAGAGAGAGAGAGAGATAGTGTGGGGGAGAGAGGGAGAGAGAGAGTGTGGGGGAGAGAGGGAGAGAGAGTGTGGGGGAGAGAGGGAGAGAGAGTGTGGGGGAGAGAGGGAGAGAGAGTGTGGGGGAGAGAGGGAGAGAGAGTGTGGGGGAGAGAGAGAGAGAGAGTGTGGGGGAGAGAGGGAGAGAGAGTGTGGGGGAGAGAGAGAGAGTGTGGGGGAGAGAGAGAGAGAGTGTGGGGGAGAGAGAGAGAGTGTGGGGGAGAGAGAGAGAGAGTGTGGGGGAGAGAGAGAGAGAGTGTGGGGGGAGAGAGAGAGTGTGGGGGAGAGGGATAGAGAGTGTGGGGGACAGAGAGAGTGTGGGGGAGAGAGTGTGGGGGAGAGAGTGTGGGGGAGAGAGTGTGGGGGAGAGAGGGAGAGAGAGTGTGGGGGAGAGAGAGAGTGTGGGGGAGAGAGAGAGAGAGAGTGTGGGGGAGAGAGGGAGAGAGAGTGTGGGGGAGAGAGGGAGAGAGAGTGTGGGGGAGAGAGGGAGAGAGAGTGTGGGGGAGAGAGGGAGAGAGAGTGTGGGGGAGAGAGGGAGTGGGGGAGAGAGGGAGAGAGAGTGTGGGGGAGAGAGGGAGAGAGTGTGGGGGAGAGAGAGAGAGTGTGGGGGAGAGAGAGAGTGTGGGGGAGAGAGAGAGTGGGGGGGAGAGAGAGAGTGTGGGGGAGAGGAGAGTGTGGGGGAGAGGGAGAGAGAGTGTGAGGGAGAGAGAGTGTGGGGAGAGAGAGAGTGTGGGGGAGAGAGAGAGTGTGGGGGAGAGAGAGAGTGTGGGGGAGAGAGAGAGTGTGGGGGAGAGAGAGAGTGTGGGGGAGAGAGAGAGTGTGGGGGAGAGAGAGAGTGTGGGGGAGAGAGTGTGGGGGAGAGAGTGTGGGGGAGAGAGGGAGAGAGAGTGTGGGGGAGAGAGGGAGAGAGAGTGTGGGGGAGAGAGGGAGAGAGAGTGTGGGGGAGAGAGAGTGTGGGGGGGGGAGAGAGAGAGTGTGGGGGGGGGGAGAGAGAGAGTGTGGGGGGGGAGAGAGAGAGTGGGGGGGGAGAGAGAGAGAGAGTGGGGGGGGGAGAGAGAGAGAGTGTGTGGGGGAGAGAGGGAGAGAGAGTGTGGGGGAGAGAGGAGAGAGAGTGTTAGGGAAAGAGAGAGTGTGGGGGGGAGAGAGAGAGAGTGGGGGGGCGAGAGAGAGAGAGAGAGAGAGAGTGGGGGAGAGAGAGAGAGTGTGGGAGAGAGAGAGAGAGAGAGAGTGTGTGGGAGAGAGAGAGTGTGGGGGGGAGAGAGAGCATGTGGGGGGGGAGAGAGAGCGTGTGGGGGGGAGAGAGAGTGTGGGGGGGAGAGAGAGAGTGTGGGGGGGAGAGAGAGAGTGTGGGGGGGAGAGAGAGAGTGTGTGGGGGAGAGAGAGAGTGTGGGGGGGGGGAGAGAGTGTGTGGGGGGAGAGAGAGTGTGTGTGGGGGAGAGAGAGAGTGTGGGGGAGAGAGAGTGTGGGGGGGGAGAGAGAGAGTGTGGGGGGGAGAGAGAGTGTGGGGGGGGAGAGAGAGTGTGTGGGGGGGAGAGAGAGAGTGTGTGGGGGGGAGAGAGAGTGGGGGAGACAGAGGAGAGAAACGGTGGGTGACACACACAGAGGGTGGGTGATACACAGAGAGAGAGGCTGGGTGAGTGACTGGCTGGTTGAGTGGTTTGCTGGGTGAGTGGCTGGGTGGGGCAGGGGTGACTGGGTGGGTGAGTGACTGACACTGACTGGGGGTGGGGGGTGACTGACACTGACTGGGGGTGGGGGGGTGACTGACACTGACTGGGGGTGGTGGACTGACACTGACTGGGGGTGGGGGGGTGACTGACACTGACTGGGGGTGGGGGGGTGACTGACACTGACTGGGGGTGGGGGGGTGACTGACACTGACTGGGGGTGGGGGGTGACTGACACTGACTGGGGGTGGGGGGGTGACTGACACTGACTGGGGGTGGGGGGGTGACTGACACTGACTGGGGGTGGTGACTGACACTGACTGGGGGTGGGGGGGTGACTGACACTGACTGGGGGTGGGGGGGGGTGACTGACACTGACTGGGGGTGGGGGGGTGACTGACACTGACTGGGGGTGGGGGGTGACTGACACTGACTGGGGGTGGTGACTGACACTGACTGGGGGTGGGGGGGTGACTGACACTGACTGGGGGTGGGGGGGTGACTGACACTGACTGGGGGTGGGGGGGTGACTGACACTGACTGGGGGTGGGGGGGTGACTGACACTGACTGGGGGTGGGGGGTGACTGACACTGACTGGGGGTGGGGGGTGACTGACACTGACTGGGGGTGGGGGGGTGACTGACACTGACTGGGGGTGGTGACTGACACTGACTGGGGGTGGGGGGGTGACTGACACTGACTGGGGGTGGGGGGGTGACTGACACTGACTGGGGGTGGGTGGGTGACTGACACTGACTGGGGGTGGGGGGTGACTGACACTGACTGGGGGTGGGGGGTGACTGACACTGACTGGGGGTGGGGGGTGACTGACACTGACTGGGGGAGGGGGGTGACTGACACTGACTGGGGGGTGGGGGGTGACTGACACTGACTGGGGTTGGGGGTGACTGACAGGGGGGGGTGACTGACTGACTCGGGGGAAGGTTACTGACTGGGGGGGTTACTAACTGGGGGGGTGACTGACTGGGGGGGGGGGTTACTGACTGGGGGGGTTACTGACTGGGGGGGACCTCTGGTGTCACACACATACACATACTCCCATACACACATACATTCATTCACACACACACACACATACACATTCTCACACACACACATTCTCCCACACACACACACATACACATTCTCACAGCACACACAGGGGAGGAAAGGCCGCGACCAGCACCACGCAAATCCCCCACCCACCCGCGCCCATCTCCCGCTCGTGTGGGGGGCAGGCCGACATCCCCCCCCCAATGACAAGGGTGGGTGGGAGGCATGTGGCGAGGTATCCCCCACTGGGCGCCCCAGGTGACAGTCAGCCCCGCCGTGGCCGCCACTGCCCTCTCCCCTCGCCGGCATGTCACAGTGCACGGCCAAGCTGCAGGCTGCTTCTTCCCCCCCAGCCCGCGGCGGCATGATGCTCGTGGCGGGGGGGGGGCAGGCCGACATCCCCCCACCTCATGCGGCGGCTGCGCCATCATGAAGGTAGGGGACGCATGGGAGGCACGTGGTGAGGGCCGAGCCTTTCCCCCGCAAGCCAACCGGGCTGCAGCAGCAGGGACCTCCCGCCCCTGACATCGGTGGATCGAGGGGAAGGGGACAGGAGGAGGGGAAGGGGACAGGAGCAGGAAGAGGGGAAGGGAGCAGGAGGAGGGGACAGGGGACAGGAGCAGGGGACAGGAGGAGGGGACAGGGGACAGGAGCAGGGGACAGGAGCAGGGGAATGGGACAGGAGCAGGGGACAGGAGAGCTTCCACGGTGGGGAGTAGGGAGCCATGTGGGGACCAGGGGGATCGCAGGGAAGGGGCAGAGGGGCCGCAGCATGGAGAATACTTACCCTCCAACAGAGCTCCAGGCAGAATGGCCGCTCGTTGGGGGCGGGCTCATATAGAGCCTGGCCGCGCGCCCACAAAGCCTGGAGCGCGCGCCAATCAGGAGTCAGGTAGGGGAGTTTTTTTTTTTTGTTTTTTTTTCAGCGCGAGCAGGGAAATTTCAGCGCGAACGGGGGAATTTAAAAAAAAACACGTGTGCTGCTTGGGCCAATAGTTACTCGCCCGGGGGTTAAATCCACCCGCCCCGGGCGAGTAAATGTATACAATTGTCGAACACTGTATATATATGTATTTCATGTATTTTATATTATAATACCTACAGTCCCCTGACGAAGCTGAACACAGCGAAATACGTAGGGTCACTTGGTGGCGGTGTGTTAGCTTGGAGGAGACGTTAGAGACGCGTGACATAATCCGTATAGACAGTGAATCCAGAAGTGTAACGGACGTGCTCGCCACAAACCGTGACCGAACCGCGGGCTGAGGTGGGGATGTGAATACACGACCTTAGACCACGAAGCCGGTTCAGGATTGCGCAGTCCGTAGTCAATCGTAGCAGGGCCAGGGTTGGAGAGGCCAGAGTAATCCATTGACACGCCAGGGTCAGGGTTGGAGACAGTAGAGTAGTCGATATCCAGGCTGGAGTTCGGCAACAAGGAATCAGGTACGCAGCGCTTCAGCATAGCAGCAGCACTGCGGGAATGGCCTCTGTGCGAGGAGCAGGAGCGGCCCATAATGAAGGCCTCTGCAAGGCAGGAATGCAGCAGGGGATCCAGCGTTTCAGCACAGGAACCAGGGCACGGCCTCTGCAATGGAGAAATGCAGCAGGCCCCAGGAACTAAGAGACTAAGACAAAGTAGCTTGTGGCAAACACAGTTATATCCTAGTGAATCTAGGGTTATGCTCAGCACTTCCTGGGGGGAGGGGCTGGCTCTATATAGTATAGCCAGCGAATAGGAGCAGAGCTGCAGTGATTACAAACACAGGTGATAGTGCTTGCAAATCCAAGGGAAGGTCTGTTCTGAGAGCTTACCAACTCTGCAAGAGTGAGCTCCAACCAAAACCAGGAACGGATTCCTTACAAGAAGTTAATGGAGCCTGGAAGCGGACGCTCAGAGCCGAGCTGCATGCCACCTGAGGCCGTGATTATACCTAAATCGTACGATGCAGCGCGTGGCTGAAAAACAAACAGCATAAATCCAATGAAGCATACCTCTCGCGACAGCCGCGCAGCACCAAACTGCAAAGCGGCAGACTGGAGAGCTGACGAGATTTTATTTTCCAGAAGTTTTGGCCGCATCACGTGAGTGGTGCAGCCACGCCTCCCTGTCTCCTCCGACTGCCTCCTGCTGCAGTTCACATCCCGCTTTGCCGGATCGCAGCGGTGATGTTACCGCATCGCGCTGCCACCCAGCAGCTCCTTGTACAGTCGTAGCCTAAAGCAGGACTCCCAAGGAGTTGCCAGTCTTCCAGACCAGGGGTGCACAAAGTGGGGGACGTGAGATTTCCGGGGGGAGGGCGGCTATTACAGAGGCCCGCGCTTCCCCGCGGTTAAATGCTGGGGATCGCGCAAGGCCTCTGTAACATTTAACTTACCTTGAGCTCCGACGACGTATCTCCATGACAACCGACATCAAATGACTCCGCAGGGATCAAGTGATGTCACACGACCCCGCAACGTCATTTGACGCAAGAGCCGTGCGGGGGGGGGGGAGGGCACGAGCCAGAGGAGACAGGGGGGCGCATGAGGG
The DNA here is from genome assembly GCF_040206685.1 of Ascaphus truei. NCBI lineage: Eukaryota > Metazoa > Chordata > Amphibia > Anura > Ascaphidae > Ascaphus > Ascaphus truei. Next base: position 23,252,461 of record NC_134494.1, on the reverse strand, counting down.
AAACTTTACACACCCCTGTTCCAGACCATCCATTACACAGCTGATCCGGACAGTGGTGAATATACTTTGTGGAGCACAGTTCACCTGTCTTTCATCTCCTGATTGAGCACATTGTTTTTACCCAAGATGTAAGTGAGAATTGGGTTCTGTTGTGGCTCATAAATTATATTTTTCTATTTTTACTAAAAGAAGGCTGTGCTCATCCTCTTTTTGTCCCTTATAGAATTAGTAGTCTCAGGAGAGGGTGGGTGGCTACAAATACATAGCTATGTAAGCCGGGGTGTCCCTGGGTGTGTGTGCGCAAGGCAGGGTGCATCCCTGGGACTGAAATTCGCTCTACCTGTTCCCATCCCTTTAAAAAAAAAAATAGGAGGAGGGTTAAAAAAACAAATGTAGCAGCTTTAAAGCAGCAAAACAGGTTAACTTAAAAATATATATATATGATACATTTTTTATTACAGGATTGAAGCATGGGGTCTTGGGGCGGAACTGTGTTAACTTCAGCTCTGGAGACCCCCTGCTTCCAGAGATACTTACCACCGTAGAGATACCGGCACCTCACTACGGGGGTAAGCATCTCTAGAAGCAGCTGAAATTAACACAGTTCCGCCCCAAGACCCCATGCTTCAATCCTGCAATAAAAAAATCATCTTTCTTTTTTTTTTTTAAATGTTAACCCGTATTGCTACTTTAAACAGCCTGTAATCCAATGCGGTTACAATCTTTGCTAAATCAAGCCTAGGCTGGCAACTATTTGAAATATTCTCTGTCTTGAATTTTCTCAGAAGTGCTTTAAAACGTAACCCTGATGACTCCAGTTTAGGAGTCACAGTATTGTTTCCTATGTTACATGTACGAGAAATAGGAGTAATAAACCCCCAAGCGATGCTTCCCTAAGGCAAATTCCAAAATGTGTTGCTGAAGTATTGAATCCCAGACGGTGAATAAGCAGAGGCTGTGACTTGTATACTTGCTAAATACAGTTAGGCCCGGGAATTATTGGACACTGATACAAGTTTTATTATTTCGGCTGTGTACCAAAATAAATTCCAGTTACAGTTAAATAATGAATATGGACTTAAAGTGCAGTCTATCAGCTTTAATTTGAGGGTATTCACATCCAAATTGGAGGAAGGGTTTAGGAATTACATCTCTTTAATATGTAGCCCCCTCTTTTTCAAGGGACCAAATGTAATTGGACAATTGACTCAAAAGCTGTTTCATGGACAGGTGTGGGCTATTGCTTTGTTATTTCATCATCAATTAAGCAGGTAAAAGGTCTGGAGTTGATTCCAGGTGTGGCATTCGCATTTGGAAGCTGTTGCTGTGAACCCACAACATACGGTCAAGGGAGCTCTCAATGCAAGTGAAACAGGGCATCCTTAGGCTGCAACAAAAAAGAAAATCCATCAGAGAGATAGCAGGAACATTAGGAGTGGCCAAATCAACAGTTTGGTACATTCTGAGAAAAAAAGAACGCACTGGTGAGCTCTGCAACACAAAAAGGCCTGGACGTCCACGGAAGACAACAGTGATGGATGATCATAGGATACTTTCCATGATAAAGAAAAACCCCTTCACAAAATCAAGCCAAGTTAAGAACACTCTCCAGAAGGTAGGCATATCATTATTCAAGTCTACCATAAAGAGAAGACTTCACGAGAGCAAATACAGAGGGTTCACCACAAGGTGCAAACCATTCATAAGCCTCAAGAATAGAAAGGCCAGATTAGACTTTGCCAAACAATATCTAAAAAAGCCAGCCCAGTTCTGGAACAGCATTCTTTGGACATATGAAACTAAGATCAACCTGTACCAGAATGATGGGAAGAAAAAAGTATGAAGAAGGCTTGGAATGGCTCATGATCCGAAGCATACCACATCATCTGTAAAACACTGTGGATGCAGTGTGATGGCATGGGCATGCATGGCTTACAATGGCACTGGGTCACTAGTGTTTATTGATGATGTGACAGAAGACAGAAGCAGCCGGATGAATTCTGAAGTGTATAGGGATATATTGTCTGCTCAGATTCAGCCAAATTCAGCGAAGTTGATTGGACGGCGCTTCACTTTACAGATGGGCAATTACCCAAAACATACTGCGAAAGCAACCCATGAGTTTTTTAAGGCAAAGAAGTGGAATATTCGGCAATGGCCTAGTCAATCACCTGATCTCAACCCGATCGAGCATGCATTTCACTTGCTGAAGACAAAACTTAAGGCAGAAAGACCCACGAACAAATAACAACTGAAGACAGCTGCAGTAAAGGCCTGGCAAAGCATCACAAAGGAGGAAACCCAGCGTTTGGTGATGTCCATGCGTTCCAGACTTCAAGCAGTCATTGCCTGCAAAGGATTCTCGACAAAGTATTAAAAATGAACATTTTATTTATGATTGTGTTAATTTGTCCAATTACATTTGAGCCCCTGAAATAAGGGGACTGTGTATGAAAATGGTTGCAATTCCTAAATGTTTCATACGATATATTTGTTCAACCCCTTGAATTAAAGCTGAAAGTCTGCACTTCTATTGCATCTCGGTTGTTTCATTTAGAATCCATTGTGGTGGCGTACAGAGCCCAAATTATGAAAATTGTGTCAGTGTCCAATTATTTTCGGACCTAACTGTATATACTGAGTACAAATTCTATGAATATTGTTAGGTTCTCAGATAAGCCCTCAGGTTAGCTGGCCTGTTCCTCAAGGCACCAATCTTTCTAACCTGCGCTGTATAGGCGTGAATATAAAAGCAGTGATACCAGTGAGTGAATATATATATAGATCTGTACTCCCTAATTGTAGGCGTCTTCTTGAACCGTCGGCGTGCTTCAATCTTGAAAATGTGCATAGATCCGAAATTGAGAGACAATGCACAGCGTGGGAAAAAAAAGATTAGCTGCACTGCTTGTATCTGGTACAAAAATCCTTTATTGGCGGCACACATACACAGCAAGGAAAAAGAACTCCCTCTTAGAGCAGTTCAGAAAATCTTTTTTCCCCACACTGTGCATCGTCTCTCAATTTTGGATCTATGTTACATGTAAACCGGAATGAAGGCATTATTGGGTACATGCATTGTGCTAGTTACCCTGGGTAACCTTGGGTAGTAATGACGCCAGATGTAATGACGTTATGAGCACGACTGAGACGCAGGTCTCAGAGGATTGCAACTCCTTAGTGATATGAGTAGTCAAAGCGTGGCTAATATATACTACATTAATAGCTATACTAATATCTAGATACATTGTGGTCCCTACAGGGAATAGCTTCTAGCTCTATGTAGTATATAAATATGCTATCACTAATTAGACAGTGCCAAGGTTTTGCATATACACTTCATGTGAGCACGATTGGAGATTCAGCACAGTGGCTGGGTATTTGCTGCTTTCATTTTTTGTCACGCTATGTCACTAGTGGATTGTTTGTACCACGATTATTCCTGTAGGATCCTCTCTGTAGCACTTTACACAACAGCACATTAGTAATCACGCATACTACATGCCATACTTTCCCTTATACTCGGGTTATAGATTTTATAGTTATCCTGTCTAAATTTGTTTTATCCTATTGTAACTCCTCGTTATTTTACCTCAGATTATATGGCCTATAACTGAGGTGGGAGCCTGAGTCCTATGGGTAACTGTTTAATTCTTAGTGTGTGGCACATGTTGTGTGAGACTGTAGTGACAAGACACAAGACAGTGGTAATGAATTACTGTATAACAAGCTTTATATACTCACATAGCTATAATTTGTGGTGTTACATATCTCATATGAATCAGTATGGTGGCTCAATCTCAGAATCACTCCATACACGTAAATACTTAAACAAACTATACCAACAGTGCGAACGCTGCACAAACAAATAATAACTTTTATATCTGTCCTGCCTCCCAATCATGGGGTACTGGCCTGTAGATCCTGGTGTGCTAGCACAATTGTTGGAGCTCATAAACTGGTGCTTCACAAAGATCAAACTACAGTTTATATCCTTTGTGGGTCAGCTCACCCACTCCAACCTGGTGTTATTCCTGCACATACACAACAGATAACAAAGAACAGATAATAACAAAACAGTAATTCCTTGGCGCACTGTCAGATATTAAACCTGGCAAAATGAATGCAGTCCCATGGCTTTGATGATGGTAAAATATTATGTCCACAGTCCACAGTGCTCGATTCCTTTGGATTAAAGACTGATCTGGGAATACAAAGACAGAACAACCATTGCGCAGTACCCTATGGTCAGTTCAGCTCTCCCCCACCATTGCCAGCTACTTACTTAAAAGTAGATAAAAATGGGCCTCAAAAGGTATCTTTACTTTCTTCACGGTTGGCTCCGACTGGATGTTGTGGCTGGCAACGAAAGCCTCACTCCAAACCCACATCAGCGACACCACAGACCGTATAAGAAGGAAAGATGGGCACCAATAGTGTGATACTAAACATTTATTGCTAAAAACAACAGGGTAAACAACAATGCACTCACATGCCGTTATGCCCTATAAGCAGCATACAACGTGCCATCCGCTCACATGGGAGGATGCCGGGGTGATGCAGGAGGAGGCTGGAGTTGGCGTGAATCCCCGCTTCGTGGCCACGACTCGGAGCGCCTCGTCCTTCCTCTGATGACGTCACCGCTGATCGACCCCTTCTCCTCTCCAAACGTATGCACGTTGTATCACGTACTGAAGGCTCCACCCTACGCACGTTTCGTGACTGCTGACGTCACTTCTTCAGGGGTAATGGAGCCGTGGGGGCACTAGATGTTATTTATACACGTGTGCAGAATGTTCGTGGGATTCCCATTGGATAATTATCCACACTGGGAACTCCTACTGATTGCCCTCACATGAGTAATAGAAGACAATCTGGTATACAGCTGACTTAACTATTTCATGTCTGGACAGTGACAAGGCAATATCTTATATATTCTGCTATAATACAATTTGTGACTAATTCATGTCAGTATAACGGTACAGACCATAATTAATACACTCTGTTACAATACAATTATCAATAAAAATACATCAATAAAAATCAATATGAATATAAAAAAATAAATAAAAAGTAGCTCACAATGTTGCGGTGGTTAATTCAAATATGAACTAATAAGCGACTGATAAGCTATCTCCTAACTTTTGTCTAAATAGAGGACCCAGAGGTGGAAAGAGAAAAAATGCAGATTTGGTAGAATTGAAAAATGGTTAGCAATATCTTTTAACAATAGGGTATAAACCTAGCTATCCTTTAAAAATGCTGCCAGGTCAAATTCTATGTTGAGACCTCTCGGGGTCATTGTTTTGAGGGTATATATCCAGTAGCTTTCGCGTCTGGATATAAGGTTTATTTTTTCACCCCCTCTCCAATTCTGCTTAGGACATTCAATCCCTTTGCAGATTAACCCTTCAGGGTTTTGACCATGCTTAGTTTTAAAGTGGCTGGAGACACTGTGTTTTGATATTATAGACATGTTCTGCAAGACGTCGTTTCAATGGTCTACCTGTTCGCCCTACATATTGTAGTCCACACGGGCACTCTAACAGGTAGACCACAAAAGGAGTCTTGCAAGAAATGAATGACTCAATGGGGAATTTATTCCCTGTAGCATTGGATTTAAAGTTATTGCATTTGGAGCTGTAGCTACAACCGATGCACTTACCACATGTAAAGAATCCATCCAATTCTTTTAACCATGTGGTATTTTGTGCTTTCATGGAATTAAACATGGAATCTCTTTCTGTAGTAGCCTCTGTCTGCCTTCTTCCCTCTGCACTGTCAGGTCCTGGTCTCTGCTGGGCCCAGCTGCATGTATTGGTCCTGTGGGGCAACTCTCTCTCTCTCTGCAGTTCCCTCTCTCTTAGGATGGGTCTGCACACCCTCACTCCCCTCAGCTCCCTTTCCAACTGTCACCAACTGCCATTCCACTGGCTAAGCAAAGTCACATGGTCCAGTAGAATGTAATTCTTAAAGGGTTCATGTCCTGTGCTGATAGCAGACACAGGGGGTTACACTATTACTATTAAAAGTTATATTTTATACACTTTGAGTGCATCGTATAGGCCAGGGAATCCCTTTCTTGCTATAACTCGGTTGTCCAACCAGTTCCCACATAGCACCTCTCCAGTACGTACTTATTTATTAAGCTGAGTAGGCGCTTTCTTAACTTGAAATCACCTATTAGTTTATTTTTTTTGGCTATATATCAGTTAACATACCACCAGATTCAATGTAGGCTGTGGGTCAACAAGAGCGTTCTTTAATGGTCCAACAAGACATGTTTCCCGAACCTCTTTGGCTTCTGTTCTGTGCAGGTCAGTGGGAAGGAAGCCTATACACACAGTACCCATCTAGAATTTTGCACCATAGCTAAATAAATGCCAACTAACAGCATTGTGGCAGGTGGAATGCAACTGCGTGATCACAAAGAAACACAAATAGCACCTGCAACTTCAAGAGCATTGCAAGCCTTAGCTCAACATTGCATTATCTTTACTAAAGCAAAAACCTATCCAATGGCTACACCCTCCAATGTTATACACCTAGCGATATGGTTTACGTTTTGTTTGGTGACCTTACAAACGGTTGTTTATTCAAGTGTCAATAATTATAATGAGGTTATCGGTATTTGTTTGGAATACGGTGCTGCCAGGTCCCTCCTTCAGGTAACTGCAGGGTGTTATGGGGAAGTGCAGCAATTTAGATACAGACCTTTGCCCAAAATCATTGAGCGGTTCATTGTACACTAGTAATAGCCTTTTTCTTCCATTCGTGGGTATATCGAGTATACTACGCACTTTTATCTATTTGCTCTCAGTGTAGTTCTCATTTTTCTTACATAAGACTATATTGTTTTCATAATACCAGGAGGGATTAGGGGTGAGTATATCAAAGCAAAAGAGGTGAAATGCGCGAAAAAGTATATCCCGTTAAAAGCAATAGGAGCTTATTTTTGATACATGGAGTACGATCAGGCCTATCCGAAGGCAGTAAGCAGGTAAGGCACAGCCTAAGGCCGACATGTCTCGGCGGGTGGCAAAATGAAGAGGAAAAGTGGCTTCCTATTCGTCCGCATGACCGGGACATTTAAACTTGAGATCGTCCGCATGACCGGGACATTTAAACTTGAGAAGGAGATACTGCCACCCCCCTACGGAGGTATCTCGGGAAGCAGGGGGTCTCCGGAGCTGAAATTAGCGAGATTCAGCTCTGGAGACCCCCCGCTTCCCACCTAGGTACAACATTTTTTGGGGGGGAAAAGGGGCAACCTTTTAGTGCTTGCGTAAGGGTGGCAGATAGCCTAGGGACGGGCCTGCAATGCCTTTTCCCTGAATTACACTCCTGTTGCCTTGATACCTACATAGAACCCTATATCTCCATATGCAGATATATTGCAGCGTGAGCTTTTTCTTGGATAGTGTTTCACCTGTGTACAGACCGTACCTTTTTAATTTTGGGGACATTTCTTCAGTATTAACTTAATCAAAGAATTGAGTATGAGTGTTTAGAACAGGGCCTCTTAGACCAGGAACGGGCAAGTCCAGTCCTCAAAGCCACCAACAGGTAAGGGGTTCGGGATATCCCTGCTTCAGCACAGGTGTCACTGATTGTGAGCTCCTGATTGTGCCTCCTGTACTGAAGCAGGGATATCCTGAAAACCTGACCTGTTGGTGGCCCTTGAAGACTGGAGTTGGCTACCCCTGACTTAGACGCTGGGACTGTTTAGAATACTCTCTTCTAAGTGTATTACATGCACAGCAACTTAATTACATTTTCAGCATCCATTTGATTCTTAAGTGCATGTTATGCCTTTTTTGCAATTCAGACTTAACGTGAAAAATATAATACTGAACAGGAGTTGCAATAAGCCCTAGATAAAAGCAAAAATGGCATGATGTACTGTCATAAGGGCCATCAGCTTGCTGGCACATGAGAGAGTCCCTGAACATCAAAGGGTGCTGTAAAGGTTATGTACCATAATTGCTAAGTGGTTTTATGCTATAAGACACCTGTACCCGTTGGGAAAACACCTGACAGCCCATTCACAGGTCTTACGGCACAGCAATACTGGGTAAATATAGGCCAACGTGCCATTACATGTGTTATAACCTTAACCACGATAACACTTTATCGTTCCGTCCATTGATTAGTCACATGTGTTATATTTGGGTGTTCATCTCAGGAAAAGAGGAATGAAACATAGACTATCTCACATTAATTCTATTCATTTGGAACAGTCCAGCCGGGCTGCAATGTCATCCCCGTACTTTCTGCTTTTGCTTGAGTGACCTGTGCCCTTTATATTCTATTACCGGTAAATGTACTGTCCTTTCCAGAGTGATATTTAAAACACAAGATGTGAAAGGGGGGGTCAATTATAGTTGGAAAGTATTTATTTATTGGCAAAATAATCTCAAAATCTACTGGCTATTTTTTAAAACAATTCGAGGGCATGCTAATCTATCATTAAGATTATACAGATCCTGTTTGCTCTCCCAGGATCTGTTATTTAATCCTCATAGTTTATTGTCTTCTTCCTCCCACGTGAGAGCAGTAACGTTATCAGGCTGAATTGAAAGTTTCATTTGATTTTATCTCCCATGTTACATAGTTACATAGTTACATTTGATTTTATCTCCCATGTTACATAGTTACATTTGATTTTATCTCCAATGTTACATAGTTACATAGTTACATAGTAGATGAGGTTGAAAAAAGGCGTATGTCTGTCGAGTTCAACCTATGCTACATTTAGACGACAGATACTTTTATATATATATATATCTTTGCATTATATTGATCCAGGTGAAAGCAAACAAAAAAACCCCAGTGAAACATCATCCAATGTTGTTAAATCCCAGTAAGGATTTTCATTTGAATGTTGTCCCACCTAGAAAGGTCCGGGGTAGTTCAGGAGGGGCGTGCAGGTATGCGGCAGGGAGCCCCTTTAAAATGTAAGTAAATAAGATTCTGAAGGGGAAATAACACATTGAGCATATTGATGTAAGCCAAGCACCTAGGAGAACTAATTTCCAAAGTTAAAAAGTATACAGTGGTATTACAGTCTTTAATATGTTGGTGTTTGTGGTAAATGGACTTTAATACAATTAAGATTAGAAATGCAGAATTTGATGCATTCAATTATATGTTAATTGCGTAACTTCAGTTGTTCCTATTACCAAGCTACCCGTAATTGCGGGCAAGCTACCCATCTACCTGAACAAGCTCCTCATCCCTACCACATGCAGCACTTATCACCTGAGATCAGACTCCAAAAGACTGTTCATGGTCCCAAGGTTCAACAAAGTATCCGGACGTTCCTCCTTCTCCTACCGTGCACCCCAAAACTGGAACAGTCTACCGGAGACTCTAACAGCCACCACCAGTCTAAGGCTGCGGTCCCAGTGACTGCCACAGCGCACGCCTCGGCGTATAAGCACCGCCCCTCAATGGGGCTGGGCCCGGTACTCACCTTCACGCTGAAGATGCAGCGGCGCCGTACTGGCATTTTTTAAAAACTCAATGATATTGAGTGTAGAACTTGCGACGGAGGCGTGGCCACGCCCCCGCCGGCGGTTCACCCAATGAGGGCGAACCAGCCACGTGAGGTCATGGCCACGTCCCCGCAAACTCCCGACTACGCCCCCTACCATCGCAATCTCCCTCTCTCCCCTCAGATCGCGGTTAGCGATGTGCACGCGCGCCCCCCCCCCCTCTGTAACTGTTACATACGCCTATAGTATATATTATCTCTTACTGTGCATGCAATGTTTTTATAATGTAATGTAACTGTGTATTTGTAACCATGTATCTGTCATCATAACTCTGTGCCCAGGACATACGTGAAAACGAGAGGTAACTCTCAATGTGTTACTTCCTGGTAAAACATTTTTATAAATAAACTAGCTGAGAAACCCGGCGTTGCCCGGGATGTGAAGTGTGAATAAGTATGTGTAAATGTTGTATGTGAAAGTTGTAATGTGATGCCAATGTTATGTAATATTAGTTAGAATTGTGTTTGTAAATCAACAGTAGTAGAAAGCACATGTATATGAGGGCAAATGTTTGAAGTGTATGTTAGTTGTTACGGTAGTTATTTTTGAAAATGTTATTGTTGAAAATGCTTCTTGAAAGATGTGAATGTCCATTGTTGAGAGGAGTGTATTTGATGTAATGTTAAAGTGTGTGTTGTAAAATAATGTAGTAATAAAAGATGACAGTAGTGTATTGAGTGTCTTTCATTTTTTTGTAATTTCTTATGGCAATATGTAGAGTTCATGGAAATTGAGGAAAGTCAATGTTCATTGTAATGCTTGTTTGTAAACGACATTTTTGGTAGTTCCAGTTGGAGCAAAGATGTACAATTGTTGGGGGGATCCAACTCTAGAGCACGCAACATATAACTGGCCGTGGGAGAAACATGGTGATTCTAAGTTGATACCAGTGCACTTTATAGATTGTCCTTGTGCTTTGTTAATGGTGATAGCAAAAGCTAGTTTGATGGGGAACTGTAGCCGTTTGAAAGTAAAAGGCATGTCTGTAGGAATGAGTGGAATGCGGGGGATGAAGACATCTTGGCCTTTGGCGTTGCCAGTTAAGATAGTAGCTTCAATTAGGTTGGGCATCAATGTTTTTATGCACAGTCTGGTTCCATTACAAAGGTTAGGTGTGTGTAGGTTGCGAAGTAGCATGATGGGTGCTCCAACTTTGAGGCGAAGATGATGTGGTGGCATCCCTGATGGTTCGAGGGAGTGTAGGAATTCAGGTGGATAGTTAACGGCTTCATCGCAATCCACAACTGTATCGATTGAGTTGTATTGAGTAATTGTGTTTGGAATAATGTCTTGAATTTGATGATTGATGTCATTGACAGAAGTATTTTTGGCAGCAAGGATGGCTCTTTCACAGAGCCACTGGTGGTTTGTGTAATTGTGTAAGAGATTTGGATAGACGTGATGTATGAGATCTTCAAGTGATGTCATCATGTGACAAAAATGTGTGGGAAAAGCAATTTCACCTGATGTTAAGTCAGTAGGTAAAGTGCCTTCACCTATTTGAAGAAGTGTGTGTGCAAAAAGTTGTTCATTTGAGTGGCCGAGAAGTTGGACTCGCATATTGGTTGTTAATGGAAAATGTTTGACATGTCTCCATAAAATAGAGGATTTAAGGCATGCATGAAGTTCGTCTGCTGGTGTGGATCGTGGTATGACTGGAAGTGTTTGTCTGAAATCACCAGCTAAAAGAATGACAGCACCACCCATTATTTGTTTATTGTTACGCAAGTCTTGCAAGGTTCTATTAAGGGCTTCAAGTGCTTTTTTATGCGCCATGTTACACTCATCCCAAACAATAAGTTTGCAAATTTTAAGAACACGGGCTTGGCCAGATGTCTTGGTAATATTACATGTTGGGTTTTCTTCATGAGCAATGTTTAGTGGTAATTTAAGAGCTGAGTGCACACTTCTTCCTCCATCCATAAGAGTGGCTGCAATGCCAGATGATGCAAGTGCAACATGATTGTGCATTCTTATTTCTGCAAGGAGTAAATTTATGAGAAATGTTTTGCCTGTTCCACCTGGAGCATCAAGAAACAGGATTGCACCTTGTTCGTTGTTTATGTGCTGCATGATGTTGTCATAGGTGTTAAGTTGTTGTGGAATTAACATTGGTTTTCTTGTGGCAACATATTCTTGTAGTATGGAAATATTGTATTGTTTCTCTCGCATAAGGTCTGTATTGAGTACATCGTGATGATGACGTTGGGGAGCTTCTAGACCTAATTGAAGTAGTGTTTTGTTATTGATAGAGAGACATGTATCTTCTAACAATATGAGTACCTCGTTGAAAATGTCAGGTGAAAAGGTAACATTGAGTGATGGGTTGTGTCTCTGTGCTTTGTGAAGTATATCTTCACTCATGTGAGGTAGCGGGATAGGGGGAGGGACATTGGTGGCATGGTGTAGCGGGGTAGGGGGCCTCGCGGTCCGGTTGCGGTAGGGAGATGTGTGAGGTGCAGGAGATGTGAGGCGTGCTGTGCGGTTCGCGGGAGCTACACTGTGTGAGGTGAGGGGTATTTATTTGTGTTTGGTGTGCGTTTGTGTAGGTGTTGAAATGTTGTGTGTGTTTTTGTTTTGTGTTAATGTTGGCTGTGTGTGTGGCAGAATAGTGTGTGTATGTAATTATTGTGTGTGATTGTTGATTGTGTGGGGTGTGTGTGTGGATGAGTGAGTGTGTGATGTGATAGTGAGTGTGTGGTGTGTGAGTGTGTGTGTCAGTGTTGGTTAGTTGAGTGTTTGTGTGCAATAAATTAGACAGATGTGTAAATAGTAATGTTTTGTGTAAAATATGTTATTGAAAGGAAGAGGTGATTTATTGTGCTAGGTGTGTTAGTAGCGGAGGTGTTGTGTTGTTGTATATGTTTGTGTGTGGTGGGATGTTGATGTGCAATGGGAGTGGGTGGTGAGACGTGTAAATGTGCATTGTATTCAGTGTAGTGTGTATGGTGAAGGGTAGGTAATTGGAACAGTGGGTTGGGTGTGTGTGTTTGTTTAGTGGTGGTTGTGTTGTGTGTGGTAGTTAAGGTTATGTTGAAGTGTTGTTTTGTGTGTTGTATCAGCAGAGGAGGTTGGTGTGTGTGTGAGTACGTGTGTTGCGTGGTTGAGGGCGTGTGGCGTTGCTGAGTGCGTGTGTGTGTGCATGTGTTTGTGTATTTGTGTGTGTGTTGTGTGTGGTGTGTGTGAGAGCATGTGTGTATGTGGCGTGTGTGATGGCATGTGTGTGTGTATGACGCATGTTGTGTGTGTGACGTGTGTGAGTGCGTGTTGTTGGTCATAGACATGTTGTAAATTGCATGTTTTTGAGTGTAGTGTGTGTATTATGAGGGTGAAGGTGAGGTGTGATTTGTTGTTATGTGTGGCATAGAATGACAGGATGTTTGCGTGTGTGTGTGTGTGTGTATGAGGGGGTTTTGTGTGGGTGAGTGTTGTGTGTGAGTGGTGGTGTGAGAAGTGTTTTAGAATAAATTATACAGACAGTGAAATTGTTAGGAAAACATATTTTATTGTAAGGAACAGCTGAGTTTCAGTGGTAGGTGTTGTCATACAGTGTGTGAGGTAGCGGGAGTGACATTGGTGGCATGCTGTTTGACTGTAGTCCGCGGCGTCGCGGTCCGGTTGCGGAGGGAGATGTGTGAGGTGCAGGAGATGTCAGGCGTGCTGGTTGTTCCGCGGGAGGTAGAGTGTGTGAGGTAGCGGGATAGCGGGAGTGACATCGGTGGCATGGTGTGTGGTGTGTGTGAGAGCATGTGTGTGTGTTGCTGGTGTGTGATGGCGTGTGTGTGTGTATGAGGCATGTTGTGTGTGTGACGTGTGTGAGTGCGTGTTGTTGGTCATACACATGTTAAAAATGGCATGTTTTTGAGTGTAGTGTGTGGCATAGAATGACAGGATGTTTGCGTGTGTGTGTGTGTATGAGGGGGTTTTGTGTGGGTGAGTGTTGTGTACATTATACAGACAGTAAAATAGTTAGGAAAACATATTTTATTTCAACGAACATCTGATTTCCAGTGGTAGGTGTTGTCATACACTGTGTGAGGTAGCGGGATAGGGGGAGGAACATTGGTGGCATGGTGTGTGAGTGTAGGCCGCGGCCTCGCAGTCCGGTTGCGGTAGGGAGCTGTGTGAGGTGCAGGAGATGAGGCGTGCTGTGCGGTCCGCGGGAGCTACACTGTGTGAGGTAGCGGGATAGGGGGAGGGACATCGTTGCCATGGTATGTGAGTGTAGGCCGCGGCCTCGCGGTCCGGTTGCGGTAGGGAGATGTGTGAGGTGCAGGAGATGTGAGGCGTGCTGTGCGGTCCGCGGGAGCTACACTGTGTGAGGTAGCGGGATAGGGGGAGGGACATTGGTGGCATGTTGTAGCGGGGTAGGGGGCCTCGCGGTCCGGTTGCGGTAGGGAGATGTGTGAGGTGCAGGAGATGTGAGGCGTGCTGTGCGGTTCGCGGGAGCTACACTGTGTGAGCTAGCGGGATAGGGGGAGGGACATTGGTGGCATGGTGTAGCGGGGTAGGGGGCCTCGCGGTCTGGTTGCGGTAGGGAGCTGTGTGAGGTGCAGGAGATGAGGCGTGCTGTGCGGTTCGCGGGAGCTACACTGTGTGAGGTAGCGGGATAGGGGGAGGGACATTGGTGGCATGGTGTAGCGGGGTAGGGGGCCTCGCGGTTCGGTTGCGGAGGGAGATGTGTGAGGTGCAGGAGATGTGAGGCGTGCTGTGCGGTCCGCGGGAGCTACACTGTGTGAGGTAGCGGGATAGGGTGAGGGACATTGGTGGCATGGTGTAGCGGGGTAGGGGGCCTCGCGGTCCGGTTGCGGTAGGGAGATGTGTGAGGTGCAGGAGATGTGAGGCGTGCTGTGCGGTTCGCGGGAGCTACACTGTGTGAGGTAGCGGGATAGGGGGAGGGACATTGGTGGCATGGTGTAGCGGGGTAGGGGGCCTCGCGGTCCGGTTGCGGAGGGAGATGTGTGAGGTGCAGGAGATGTGAGGCGTGCTGTGCGGTCCGCGGGAGCTACACTGTGTGAGGTAGCGGGATAGGGGGAGGGACATTGGTGGCATGGTGTAGCGGGGTAGGGGGCCTCGCGGTCCGGTTGCGGTAGGGAGATGTGTGAGGTGCAGGAGATGTGAGGCGTGCTGTGCGGTCCGCGGGAGCTACACTGTGTGAGGTAGCGGGATAGGGGGAGGGACATTGGTGGCATGGTGTAGCGGGGTAGGGGGCCTCGCGTTCCGGTTGCGGAGGGAGATGTGTGAGGTGCAGGAGATGTGAGGCGTGCTGTGCGGTCCGCGGGAGCTACACTGTGTGAGGTAGCGGGATAGGGGGAGGGACATTGGTGGCATGGTGTAGCGGGGTAGGGGGCCTCGCGGTCCGGTTGCGGTAGGGAGCTGTGTGAGGTGCAGGAGATGTGGCGTGCTGTGCGGTTCGCGGGAGCTACACTGTGTGAGGTAGCGGGATAGGGGGAGGGACATCGTTGCCATGGTGTGTGAGTGGAGGCCGCGGCCTCGCGGTCCGGTTGCGGGAGGGAGATGTGTGGCGTGGAGGGGAGGGGGGGTTTGAAGAGGCAGTCTGCAGTGTTTGGTGTTGTGTGAATGTGTGTGTGTGCTGTGTTTGTGCGTTGTGTGTAGATTCTGTACCTCAGTGGTTCCCAAACTTTTTCGGTTCAAGGCTCCCCAAGGCAATCAGAATTTTTTCAAGGCTCCCCAAGGCGATCAGGATTTTTACGCGGCGCCCAAAGTAAAAACAAAGGTGTATATACATACCTAACAGTTGCAGTGCGCAGTTGGTGTCTCTCTCACACACTCTCACTCTCTCTGACCTCACTCTCTCTCTCTGACCTCACTCTCTCTGACCTCACTCTCTCTCTCTCTGACCTCACTCTCTCTCACTCTCTCTCTCTCTCTGACCTCACACTCTCTCTGACCTCCCTCTCTCTCTCTCTGACCTCCCTCTCTCTCTCTCTGACCTCCCTCTCTCTCTCTCTGACCTCACTCTCTCTCTCTGACCTCACTCTCTCTCTCTGACCTCACTCTCTCTCTGACCTCACTCTGACCTCACTCTCTGACCTCACTCTCTCTCTGACCTCACTCTCTCTCTCTCTGACCTCACTCTCTCTCTCTCTCTCGGTCCTCACTCTCTCTCTCTCTGACCTCACTCTCTCTCTCTGACCTCACTCTCTCTCTCTCTGACCTCACTCTCTCTCTCTCTCTGACATCACTCTCTCTCTGACCTCACTCTCTCTCTCAGTCTCCTGGTGCTGCTCCTCCAGCGTGCGCGCCGGGCCTCCCTCGCTCAGCGTTGCTGAGCCGGGCTGAACAGATGCATAAAGCCCCTGCATCTGTAATCAGCGCTGCTATAGTTCCTCTGGCCTGGGACATAGTAAGCGCTTAGGTGCTGCTGCTCGCTCTTGCTTGCTGCCGCTCGCTCTACCAGGAGCTTTTCTCTGTCCTGGCAGAGGAGACAGCAAGCGCGCTTGGTAGGCGGGTATCACTGTGTGTGTTTGTCACTTGGTAGCTGTCAGAGAGTGTGTGTGTGTGTGTGTGTGTGTGTGTGTGTGTACATTATATAATATTTAAAAATGAAAAAAAAAAAAGACATGTGAGAATAAATTATTTATTAACATTGTGCAACTTTGATAAATATATTCACACGCACACACCACACACATCCATATACACCACACATACATATATACACACACACACATATATATATATATATATATCACACATACATATATATATATATATCTATATCTATATATACATACATACACACACACACACCACACATATATATACACCACACATACACATTTATATATATATATATATATATATATATATATATATATATATATATATATATATATATATATACACACCACACATACATATATACACACCACACATATTATATATATATATATATATACACACCACACATACACACACATATATACATATATACACACACACACACACACACCACACATATATACACACACACACCACACATATATACACACACACACACACACCCTGCAGCCCGTTTTTCACACACACACACACACACACACACACACACACACACACACACACACACACACACACACACACACACACACACACACACACACACACACCCTGCAGACCGTTTTTCACACACACCCTGCAGCCCGTTTTTCACACACACACACACACACACACACACACACACACACACACACACACACACACACACACACACACACACACACACACACACACACACACACACACACACACACACACACACACACACACACACACACACCCAACACACACACACACACACCTTGGTGCTGTCTGGTGGCTCTGCAGTTGCAATGCCGGGCAGGCTGCAGCCCCATTGGATGGGAGCGGTCACGTGACCGCTCCTCTGCTTCCCCTCAGAGGTTTTTTTTTTTTTTTTTTTTAAATGAGCTAGCAGCCCTTGTTTCCCGCTGCTGGCGGCCCTGATCGCGGCGCCCCTCTAGCCAAGCCGCGGCGGCGCACAGTTTGGGAAACACTGCTGTACCTGATTCGGCAGTCTGTGGTAGCAGACGAGCGTGGCCCCAGAGCGTTCCCAAAACTCAGTGAGGGGTGGGACAGTGTGGAAGTATTAGGGCATTGGTGTTGGACGCAGGCCAATGAGAGGTGTGCGGGGGCGGGCATTGGACGCAGGCCAATGAGAGTCAGTGAGGGGTGGGACGCAGGCCAATGAAAGGTGTGCGGGGGCGGGCATTGGACACAGGCCAATGAGAGTCAGTGAGGGGTGGGACGCAGGCCAATGAGAGGTGTGCGGGGGCGGGCATTGGACGCAGGCCAATGAGAGTCAGTGAGGGGTGGGACAGTGTGGCATTGGTGTTGGACGTAGGCCAATGAGAGGTGTGCGGGGCGGGTATGGCTTGAGCAGGAGTGACAGGCCCAAGGTCCAATGCGATTGACCCTTGGGACGCAGACATACAGTGATTTCACAAATATATAGTAGATTGCTAACTTGCAAGCATAAAATATCGTAAACCACCTTGATATATTGAGACACAGGAGGAAAACAGTTCTTCTAGTGTCAATTAAAGCTAAAATGCCCCGTGAGTCAGGGGGACCCAGCCGCCCAGGCCCCATGCGTGGCTGTTAATTTAATTTTTTTTTAAAAATGCAGCACCCGGCACCGGTCTCCCTGTTGGCAGCACCGGAAGTAAGTGAGCTTCCGGCGTGGGCAGGAGCAGCATCGTGGCACCGCACAGGTGCCTGCAGCGGGGCCACCCTGCTGCCCTCCCCCCCCCCCGACAATCCCGCCCCCACCCCCCGCTGCACCGGGCTGTCCCGCCCCCGCAGCACTTCGTCCTGCCACCGCTGCTCCGGGCCATCCCGCAAACTCCCCTCCCCCCCCCCCCGTTGCACCATCCCGCTTGTCCCTGCAGTCCCGCCATCCAAAGCAGCACCGGGCCGTCCTCCCCCGCAGGACCGGGCCCTCCTGCCAGCCCCTGCAGTCCCGCCACCACCGCCACCCTTCGCAGCATCGGGGCCCCCCCGCAGTTGCCGTCACCCCCCGCAGTCGCCGCCACCCCCAGCCCCCCCCCCCCCCCCAGCAGCATTGCTCCCCCCAGCACCGCCACCCCCCCGTGGCCACCGGCACGCCCTCCCCTCTGCAGCCACCAAAGTAAGTCTGATTTTTATATATATGTATTGGGGGGTTGGGGTATTTTTTATATGTATTGGGGGGGTTGGGGTATTTTTTTATATGTATTGGGGGGGTTGGGGTATTTTTTTTATATGTATTGGGGGGGTTGGGGTATCTTTTTATATGTATTGGGGGGGGGGGTTGGGGTATCTTTTTTTATAGGTATAGGGGGGGTTGGGGTATTTTTAATATGTATGTTTTTTTTATGTGGTGTGTGTGTAGAATATATATCTATATACATAGATAAAAATTACCCCAATTATATATAATTATTAAGGTTATGGTGGGTAAAAAAAGTGACAAAAACCCTCCACAGTAAAGCATAAAGCAACTGTAAATATTACTGTATGCTCATTTGCATGTCTTAGACAGGTCTGCAACCCTGTCTTTCCCCATTATCGCCCAGCATACAGCGCTTCCACTGCAGCAAGGGATTCTGGGAAATAAAATGCAAATGAGCACTCAGTGCCACCTTTTGTCTCAAGCTCGTATTACACAAGCAAATCCTCAAGCCAATGCATGCTGTTTTAAACACAGCTTTTAGACAGAGGCTGGGATGAGATGCAAAGCCATTAAACCCACTCACAGACATGTTTCAACCTTGATGGGTATCATCAGTGTGAGGTTGGTTGTAGTGGCTAAGCTGGTATATATACACATATATATATATATATATCTTACTGGGAATGTGTATGTGTCTCTTTTTTTACCATATATATATATATATATGGTAAAAAAAGAGACACATACACATACACATTCCCAGTAAGATATATATATATATATATATATATGTCAGATAAGACATTTGGCACTCCAATAGGTGCTGGTAGGCCACAGGTGCATGTCCCATATAGAGTATGTAGTTATACGTTACTGTTCCGAGGACTGGTAAACAAGAGACAGCACTCAATGTTGAAAATCAAAGTGTATTAGTGATAGCAAAAATACATCCAGAAACCCAACGTTTCGGTCCTACAGAATGGGACCTTCCTCAGGGGGATACAAATCTGGATGTATTTTTGCTATCACTAATACACTTTGATTTTCAACATTGAGTGCTGTCTCTTGTTTACCAGTCCTCAGAACGGTAACGTATAACTATTGTGACAAACGGCTTACTCCGGGGCTGCGCCGTCTGTCCGGGACTGTTAGAACACGGTCTTTTAGGGTAGGTTAAATGATGAGACGTCACGTACTGTTCCTTTAAACAGGCTATGCCTGGTTTATTCAGTCCCAGGCACTGAGACTGCCACAGTTTAAACAGAAAACAAAGCCAAACAAAAAGCTGCTCGTCTGAGCGATAACTTAAACTTAGATGTCCCTGACTCAGAGTTGGAAGTGGCTTGTCCACTTCCACCAACAAAATAAGTACCTTTGCAGTCTTTAGACAAACTAACAGAATGAATGAAGCGATTTGGGAAAGAGGCTTTCTCACCCCTCTGCAGTTCAGCAGCCTTCCAGGCTCTTGGGCGGGGCCCAGAGGAAACAGGAAACAGGTCTTATATACCTGAACTCTAATCAGCATGACAGGTGACAGAAAACAGGCAGCAGACAAACTGTGGAATGGAGTGCCTGTACCACGAGGCTGCCCTGTTCAGCTTAGACAGGACAGAAACTGTTCAGTATCCTGGGAGCCCTGTATATGGAGTTTATTACCAACCCCTGGTTTCTGTCACATATCCTCCCCCCCAGCTCAGACCTCGAGGGGTGAGCGACCATGGATATTAGGGAGTGCATCCTTGACAACCCGTCGGCATTGCCATGTTTGTGCCCCGACCTGTGTTCCACAGAAAATTTAAAGGGCTGTAGGCTTAGGAACCACCTGGTCACCCTAGCGTTCTTCTCCCTATTTTGACACATCCAGGTAAGGGGTGCATGATCTGTGACCAATCGGAACTTTCTCCCCAACAGATAATACTTGAGTGTCTCTACAGCCCACTTTATTGCGAGACACTCTTTCTCGACTATGGAGTAATTTTTCTCCTGGGGATTTAGTTTCCTACTTAAATAAAGGATGGGGTGCTCCTCCCCTTGAGACTCCTGGGAGAGTACCGCCCCCAGCCCTACCTCAGATGCGTCGGTTTGGACTACGAACTCTTTGGAGAAGTCAGGTGTGACCAACACTGGTTGGGCACAGAGAGCTTCTTTCAGGCTTCTAAAGGCCTGTTCGGCTTCGGGGGACCACTTTACCATTAGCGGTCCTCTTGCTTTTGTGAGGTCGGTTAGTGGGGTTGCCTTAGTTGCAAAATTGGGAATAAACCTCCTATAGTAGCCAATTAACCCCAAAAAGGTCCTTACTTGTTTTTTTGTGACTGGCCTTGGCCAATTTTGTATCGCCTCTACTTTGAGTGTTTGTGGTTTGAGTAACCCTCTACCAATAGAATACCCCAGATACTTGGCCTCCTCCAGACCAATAGTGCATTTAGCGGGGTTAGCAGTTAGTCCAGCAGACCGAACTGCGTCGAGCACAGCTTGGACCTTTGGAAGGTGGGACTGCCAATCTTCACTATGGATTACCACATCATCCAGGTAGGCGGCAGCGTACCGAACATGTGGTTTTAAAATTTTATCCATCATTCTTTGGAATGTGGCGGGAGCTCCATGTAAGCCAAAAGGCAGCACCTTATATTGAAAGAGGCCGTCTGGGGTTGAGAAGGCTGTTTTTTCTTTTGCCCTTTCTGTGAGGGGAACCTGCCAGTACCCTTTTGTTAGGTCTAGGGTTGTGAGATATCGGGCTTTGCCCAGTCTCTCTACAAGTTCATCCACCCTGGGCATAGGATAAGTATCAAATTTTGACACCGCGTTTAGTTTCCGGTAGTCATTACAAAACCTTGTTGTACCGTCTGGCTTTGGGACTAAAACTATAGGGCTGTTCCACCCACTTTGGGATTCCTCAATTACGCCTAGTTTTAGCATTTTTTTAACCTCTAAACTTATAGCCTCTCTCTTGGCCTCTGGGATTCGGTACGGTTTAAGGTTAACTCGGACCCCCGGTTCAGAGACTATGTCATGTTTAATTACGTTAGTTTTACCTGGCTGTGTAGAGAAGATTTCTTTGTTCCTTCTCACTAAACTCTGGACCTCTCGTTTCTGATGCACGGACAGTGTTTCAGCTATGCTAACCTCTGGGTCAGTTTCTTGATTCTCTGACGGACCTGGGGGTACTAGGGTTAACAAGACCTCTCTATCTTTCCAGGGCTTGAGTAGGTTTATATGGTAAATTTGCTCAGGTTTCCTCCTACCTGGCTGCCTTACCCTATAATTTACTTCTCCCACTCTTTCCAAGACCTCATATGGCCCATGCCATTTAGCAAGGAATTTACTCTCCACGGTGGGAACCAGAACTAGTACCCTATCACCTGGAAAAAAAATTCTGACCCTAGCACCCTTATTATACGTATTCCTTTGTGCTTCTTGA
This sequence comes from Ascaphus truei, assembly GCF_040206685.1. Classification (NCBI taxonomy): domain Eukaryota; kingdom Metazoa; phylum Chordata; class Amphibia; order Anura; family Ascaphidae; genus Ascaphus; species Ascaphus truei. The sequence goes on along the minus strand of NC_134494.1, from coordinate 23,230,791 downwards.
GCTTTCTCCATGTGTTCCCTCACTATGGGTAGGACTGCAGCAATGCGGTCCTGCATTTGGGCAACATGCTCTATTACACTTCTGTAAGGGGTAACCTCGTGTTCCCAAGTTTCTTTGGCTATATCCAGTAAGCCCCTTGGATGTCGGCCATACAATAGTTCAAACGGGGAGAAGCCTGTGGATGACTGGGGAACTTCCCTAATGGCAAATAACAGGTATGGTAACAAACAGTCCCAGTTTTTCCCATCCTTATCGACCGCCCGGCGTAACATGCTCTTTAAGGTTTTATTGAACCTTTCCACTAAACCATCTGTTTGTGGATGATAGACTGAGGTTCTGAGATGCTTGATTTTTAGGAGTTTACATAGCTCTTTTGTTACTTGGGACATAAATGGTGTTCCCTGGTCAGATAAGATCTCTTTAGGAATTCCGACCCGGGAAAACAGAAGTACTAACTCTTTTGCTATGTTTTTAGCAGAGGTGCTACGTAGGGGAACTGCCTCCGGATATCGGGTAGCATAATCTAATATTACCAATATATGCTGATGTCCCCTAGCAGACTTTATTAGGGGTCCTACTAGATCCATAGCAATCCGGTCAAATGGTACCTCTATTATGGGAAGGGGTACCAATGGGCTGCGGTATGCTTTGAACGGGGCGGTGATCTGACATTCTGGGCATGAGGAACAATAGTTTGTAATTTCTGCCAGAACCCCAGGCCAATAAAAGCTTCGGAGAACCTTTTCTTTTGTCTTTTCCACCCCTAGGTGTCCCCCCAATGGATGACTATGTGCGAGGTGTAATACTACGTTACGGAATGTCCGTGGTACCAACAATTGTTTAGTTGTAACTGATTTTCTTTTATCAACCCGATATACTATGAGTACTATTCTGGTCCCGTATATTTCCCCTTGCTACCGCTAATGTGGGGTCCTCCCACTGGGCCTTCTTAAAACTCCCAGGACTGACCTCTAGGTCAGCGAGGGTCTTATCCTGTACTGGGGTGGTAAGTGCCTGATCAACATCTTGATTTGGGGTATTCCCTACCAAAGTAGTGATGGGGAAGGGAATTTCACAGCACTCCTCCTTTTCCCCCTTCTTATTTGGGCCCTCGTCAACCTCCATTTCTGAAAAAGGGAAAGGATTTGTTTCTTCTAACACTTCGTTATGGTCTGCTATTGAACTCTGGGCGCTATTCTGAGCTGGGGACCACATTTTTAGAAAATGGGGAAAGTCGGTCCCTATTAACACATCATGTGCCAGTTTGGGTACAACACCCACCTTGAAATCTAAAGAACCAAATTCTGTTTCAAAAAAAACATCAACAGTGGAATATTCATGATTATCCCCATGTATACAACAAATTGCCACTCTTTGTGAACTGTTTACCTGTTACTTCTTAATGGGCAATAGGTATTCGGACACTAGTGTGACCATACTCCCAGAGTCAAGAAGTGCCCGAACCCTCTTACCATTAACCTTTACAAATGCCCACAGATGGTTATTCAAGGGGTCCTCTGGGCTAGGGCCCATACATTGGGACAACAGCGAATAAGGTTCCACGCTGTTGCATTGCATGGGCTCATCATTTAGTGGGCAGATTTTTGCTGTGTGGCCCCTCTCATGACAATTTACCCATTTAGGTACATAGTCTGTGTCCCACTTAGAGCCTTTTCCCGGCTCCCCATGTTGGCTATTGCCCTTAGTGTGCGAACCACTGTTGCTGGAGCGGCGTGAAGGTGGTCGCCGCTCTTCAGCGCCCCTTAACCCCGGTACCCTTTTACCGTCTCTGGAAGAGTCCTGGAACCTCGGATAGTGGGGTTGCTCCACGACTGTGGGTTGCGGGTGCTCTTCTGCTGCACTGTACCTTTCTACAAGGGCCACAAGCTCATCCGCATTGTGGGGGTCACTCCGACTGACCCAACGGCGTAAGGCAGAGGGAAGTTTCCTCAAGAACTGGTCCATGACCAACCGTTCCACGATGTGGCTTGCTGAGTTGATCTCGGGTTGTAGCCACTTCCGGGCGAGGTGGATGAGGTCATACATCTGGCTTCGGGTGGCTTTATCCATCGTGAAGGACCATGTGTGAAACATTTGGGCACGAACAGCCGTGGTTACGCCGAGGCGGCGAGGATCTCGAACTTCAATTTTGCATAGACGTTAGCTTCGGCTGGCTCTAGATCAAAGTAAGCCTTCTGGGGTTCGCCGCTTAGGAAGGGTGCGATTAGACCAGCCCACTCAGCTTCTGGCCATCCCTCTCTCTGTGCCGTGCGTTCAAACGTGAGAAGATAGGCTTCCACATCATCCGAGGGTCCCATCTTCTGAAGGTAGTGGCTTGCCCTGGTCATTTTCGGAACTGGGGCTGCCTCTGCCAGTGGAAGGTTACTGATAGTCCCCCTCAGGATCTCGAGTTCCTGCTGTAAGCCCTGAGCGAACCGCTTTTGCTCCTCTCTCAGCAGGCGGTTTGTCTCTTGCTGGTTTGCATTAGTCTCTTGCTGGGCTATTAACAGCTGTCGCTGGGTTTCACTCGCCTGTTGCTGGGCTTCATTCGCGTCTTTCTGGACAGCGACATTGCGTACCAGCGCACTCACCACGTCTTCCATCTTGTTTGGAGAGAGAGAAAAAAAAACCTTCTTTTTTTTTTTTTTTTTAAAGTTCTTTAACCCCCAGACCTTTCAGTGTTCTGCCCGCATTCTCCACCATATGTGACAAACGGCTTACTCCGGGGCTCCGCCGTCTGTCCGGGACTGTTAGAACACGGTCTTTTAGGGTAGGTTAAATGATGAGACGTCACGTACTGTTCCTTTAAACAGGCTATGCCTGATTTATTCAGTCCCAGGCACTGAGACTGCCACAGTTTAAACAGAAAACAAAGCCAAACAAAAAGCTGCTCGTCTGAGCGATAACTTAAACTTAGATGTCCCTGACTCAGAGTTGGAAGTGGCTTGTCCACTTCCACCAACAAAATAAGTACCTTTGCAGTCTTTAGACAAACTAACAGAATGAATGAAGCGATTTGGGAAAGAGGCTTTCTCACCCCTCTGCAGTTCAGCAGCCTTCCAGGCTCTTGGGCGGGGCCCAGAGGAAACAGGAAACAGGTCTTATATACCTGAACTCTAATCAGCATGACAGGTGACAGAAAACAGGCAGCAGACAAACTGTGGAATGGAGTGCCTGTACCACGAGGCTGCCCTGTTCAGCTTAGACAGGACAGAAACTGTTCAGTATCCTGGGAGCCCTGTATATGGAGTTTATTACCAACCCCTGGTTTCTGTCACACTATATATATATATATATATATATATATATATATATATATTTATGTATATATATATATATATATTACTGGGAGTGTGTGTTTATATGTATTGTTTTGTTTTATATGTATTGGGTAGGTGGGTTTTTTGTATGCATTTTTTTTATGTATTTGGGGGTGGGAAGTTTTGTGCATTGGGGGGTGGGAAGTTTTTTGGTATATATCTTGTGGGGGGAGACGGAATGAGTGAGCGTAGGGTAATTGACGGAGGGAGAGGAGAGAGGGGGTGAGTGAGGAAAAGAGGGAGTAAGAGTGAGAAGCAGGGGAGAGAAATACATGCGAGGTGGGATGGTGCGACGGAAGGGAGAGAAATACATGGGAAGGGGGGGGGAAGAGAGGGGGATCGTGAGGTGTGAAATGGGAGGGGGGGCGGCGAGCAATACCACTGACACGGGGGGGGGGTCTGCTTAAAATGTTTGTCCCGGGTCCCACGATTTCTGTTGGCGGCCCTGTTTATTGTTCAAGATACAGAAGAGTGCATATTCCTACAGATTTGTTTTCCCAAAGAAGTCCGTGTTTAGAGTTGCCCCTTGGTTATTATGTCACTGCAGGAATCAGAGTTAATCCCGTGTACGAGAATTTGATACTGTAAATCTGCACAATTTGTACGGCAGTGAAGGATTTGATGTCAATGTTCTTTTAAATGTTGGAATGCCCCTAATAAGACGGAGTCTCTGCTCCATCAGGGAAAACTATATGGTTTGCCAATGTTGTATGTAAATATTAGGAGGCTTGAACTTATTGTCCTACTTTAAAAGCCTGTGTTCGAATGGTAATGCTGGGGGACAGAAAACGGAAACAGTTTTCAGCCTGGACAACAATTAAACAGAGAAGTCAAAGAATAATATAAATACTAATATATTAGGATTTATTTTGTGCAATTACATGATTCATATATCAGGCAGAAATAAATGTTTAATAGGTCTAGATATTAAAAGCTTCATACCCTTGGGTTACATAAATGATGTAGCGTGACTAGCATCGTATTTTGGGGTCAATACTGTACACAGTTCACTGGTGCTTCGGGCCCTATTTGTGGAGGACCTTTCAATCCTTGGCCTTAATTCGTGTGACACCAATTGGTATTCAGTTGTTATAGTAGATATGGACCAGTCTCCACGCGAAGAAGAAACGTTTGAGCTATTGAAATCTCGGTACACACACAATCACTCTCCCACTGCACATTGATGAAGAACTCGCTGATTGGGGAAGTGAAAGGTATCGCAGTTGATGAGGTCTGGGATTTATACAGAACGCTGCATTGCCTACTTGTATGAAAAGAATAGCAGTCTTATTGTTTGTAATGGCACGAGCAGAAGGAAGCGTTGCGCAAAGTTCAGCGTGAGCAGCGACTCTGCTCCCTCTGTACTATTAAATGCATTATAATCACAACACACTCTAGGACTAGCTGTAGGATAAGCTGATGACATTTAAATGTTACCTAACTGTTGATACTTCTCTGCCTACCTGTAACTAAACCAGTATTATGAATAACAGAACATGTTTATTTGTAACCTTAGCACTTTTATTCTCCAATTGTCTTTTGTGTAACTGGAAGAGATAGGGGATCTGATATGTTTATTGTTCGGAGTATTTAGCGCTGTTATTATGGTTCGGCAGCACGGCATAGCATTGCACAACTGTTTTGTCAAAATAATGGGGCAATTAGCCGATTAAAGCTGCTTTGATTAAAAAGATAGTGCTTTCTCTGTATGTAACTCTGTTTCCATGCAGACACAATGCTGTACAGAGCTTATTATATTATTATTATATCTGTGGAGCAAGCTGCTGATGTCCTGTGGCATAGAGGTCCCTATGCATTAAACTCTGCTAAACAAGTGCTTGTTCTGTACACTGTAGCTCTGTATTTATTGCAAAGTGGGAACCTGGTTGAATTCCTGGTGTCAGCTCCTTGTGACCTTGGGCAAGTCACTTTATCTCCCTGTGCCTCAGGAACCGAAATCATAGATTATAAACTCACCTGGGCAGGGACTATGTCTATAACAATTCAATGTGTAATGCTGCTTACCACGCACTACATGATAATTGTGAAGCACTTTGCGTCCCATTGGGAGAAAAGTAGTATCTTCTTATACTATATTAGTGAAAGCACTGTATGTTTGCCTGCATGCCTGCATGCATGCCTGCCTGCTGGATGTCCGGTGTCCCTAGGGGAAATCTCATTGGTCCCTTGGGCCGCCCCCCGCACACCTCTCATTGGCCTGAGGCGGAGTGACGGCCCAAAGGACACACAGGGACACACACACACACACACACAGGGACACACACACACACACACGGACACACACACACACACACACACACACACGGACACACGGACACACGGACACACGGACACACACACACAGTAGGGGGGGTGTGTACATTAGCAGCATGTATAACCCCGCCGGAGCCTCCGCCTCTTCCTCCCCGAAATCAGCCTCCTCCTCTCCCCGTGTCTCCCGCGCTTTCAACCCCCCCCCCCCCCCGGCGCCGCTACAGTCAGCGGAGGAGCGAGTGCCCGGGACACAGCGGGGGAGCGGCCACAACAAGCTGCCTCCCGCCTCAGTTCCACGTGGGAGCGGCCGGACGGGTGAGGGAGCTGCCGGACGGGTGAGTGAGCGGCTTTCACCCACCCCTCACCCCCCTTCAAATCACCTCCCCTCCACCCCCCCCCCCCCCCCCCCCGGCGCCGCTACAGTCAGCGGAGCGAGCGAGCGCCCGGGACACAGCGGGGGAGCGGCCACAACAAGCTGCCTCCCACCTCAGACCACGTGGGACCTTCCGGACGGGTGAGTGAGCGGCCTTCACCTCCCCTTCACCCCCCTTCACCCCCCTTCACCTCCCCTCCACCCCCTGGCGCCGCTACAGTCAGCGGGGGAGCGAGCGCCCGGGACACAGCGGGGGAGCGGCCCACAACAAGCTGCCTCCCGCCTCAGACCACGTGGGAGCGGCCGGACGGGTGAGGGAGCGGCCGGACGGGTGAGGGAGCTGCCGGACGGGTGAGGGAGCGCCCTTCACCTCCCCTCACCCCCCTTCACCTCCCCTCACCCCCCTTCACCTCACCTCCCCTCACCCACCCCTCACCTCCCCTCACTCCACTTCCCTTCCCTTCCACCTCCCTCCACCCCCCCCTTCACCTCCCCTCCACCCCCCCCTTCACCTCCCCTCCACCCCCCTTCACCTCCCCTCCACCCCCTCCCCTCCACCCCCCCCTTCACCTCCCCTCCACCCCCCCCCCCCTTCACCTCCCCTCCACCCCCCCCTTCACCTCCCCCCCCTTCACCTCCCCCCCCTTCACCTCCCCTCCACCCCCCCCCCTTCACCTCCCCTCCACCCCCACCTTCACCTCCCCTCCACCCCCACCTTCACCCCCCCTTCACCTTCCCTTCACTCCCCCCTTACAACCTCCCACCACCTCCTCACCACCTCCACCCCCCTTCCCACCTCCCCCACCCCCCTTCCCAACTCCCCACCACCTCCCCCCCCTTCCCACCACCTCCCCCCCCACCCCCCCCTTCCCACCACCTCCCCCCCACCTCCCCTTCCCCCCCCTCCTTCCCACCACCTCCCCCCACCTCCCCTTCCCCCCCCTCCTTCCCACCACCTCCCCCCCACCCCCCCCCCCTTCCCTGAGGCGGAGTCACGGGCCAAAGGACACACAGGGACACAAACACACACAGGGACACACACACACACACACACGTAGACACACACACACACACAGACATAGACACACACACACGTATACACACACACACGTAGACACAAACACACACACGTATACACAAACACACACACGTAGACACACACACACATAGACACACACGTAGACACACACGTACACACGTACACACGTACACACACGCACGTAGACACACACACACACGTACACGTAGACACACACACACATGTACACGTAGACACGTACACACACACACACATGTACACGTACACACACACACACACACACACATGTACACGTAGACACGTACACACACACACATGTACACATATACTCACACACATGTACACGTACACACACACATGGAGACATACACACACACACATGGAGACATACACACACACACACATGGAGACATACACACACACGTATACACTCACACACGTATACACACAGGTATACATACACATAATGTATACACACACACACACATGTATACACACACATGTATACACACACACACAAGTATACACACACACACGTGTATACACACACACACACGTGTATACACACACACATGTGTATACACACACATGTGTATACACACACACATGTGTATACACACACACATGTGTATACACACACACATGTGTATACACACACACACATGTGTATACACACACACACATGTGTATACACACACACATGTGTATACACACACACACATGTGTATACACACACACACATGTGTACACACACACATGTGTACACACACACACATGTATACACACACACACATGAATACACACATACACATGTATACACACACACACACACACATGTGTATACACACACAAACATGTGTACACACACACAAATGTACACACACACACACACACACACTTATACACACACACACACATACAATGTATACACACAAACATGTATACACACACACAAACATGTATACACGTGTATACACAAATGTGTATACACACACACGTGTATACACACACACACATGTATACACACACACGTGTATACACACACACGTGTATACACACACACGTGTATACACACACGTGTATACACATACACACACACGTACACATACACACACACACATGTATACACATACAATGTATACACACAAACATGTATACACACACACACCCCCAGCACCACCACATCAGCACACCGGTATCCCATGCCCCCCCCAGCACACTGGCATTCTCGGCTCCCCACCCTTCCCAGCCACCATCAGCACCCACACATCGCCACCTTTGCACCTCCCCCATCGGCACACCCACATCCGCACCCCCACATCAGCACCAAACCCTCCCAAATCAGCACACCAATACAATCACCATCAGTACAGCCACAGCAGCACTACCACCGCACATGGGCCGCGTGGACCACTCCCCACCCAAATGCCACACCCACACCACAAACATCCCGGGCAACGCCGGGGCTCTCAGCTAGTATACTATATTAGTGAAAGCACTGTATGCCTGCATGCATGCCTGCCTGCTGGATGTCCGGTGTCCCTAGGGGAAATCTCATTGGTCCCTTGGGCCGCCCCCGCACACCTCTCATTGGCCTGAGGCGGAGTGACGGCCCAAAGGACACACAGGGACACACACACACACACACACAGGGACACACACACACGGACACACACACACACACACACACACACACACACGGACACACGGACACACGGACACACACACACAGTAGGGGGGGGTGTGTACATTAGCAGCATGTATAACCCGGGGGGGGGGGGGGCCTCACATACCCGCCGGAGCCTCCGCCTCTTCCTCCCCGAAATCAGCCTCCTCCTCTCCCCTTGTCTCCCGCGCTTTCAACCCCCCCCCCCCCGGCGCCGCTACAGTTGTGCCCGGGACACAGCGGGGGAGCGGCCACAACAAGCTGCCTCCCCGCCTCAGTTCCACGTGGGAGCGGCCGGACGGGTGAGGGAGCTGCCGGACGGGTGAGTGAGCGGCTTTCACCCACCCCTCACCCCCCCTTCAAATCACCTCCCCTCCACCCCCCCCCCCCCCCCCCGGCGCCGCTACAGTCAGCGGAGCGAGCGAGCGCCCGGGACACAGCGGGGGAGCGGCCACAACAAGCTGCCTCCCGCCTCAGACCACGTGGGACCTTCCGGACGGGTGAGTGAGAGCGGCCTTCACCTCCCCTTCACCCCCCTTCACCCCCCTTCACCTCCCCTCCACCCCCTGGCGCCGCTACAGTCAGCGGGGGAGCGAGCGCCCGGGACACAGCGGGGGAGCGGCCACAACAAGCTGCCTCCCGCCTCAGACCACGTGGGAGCGGCCGGACGGGTGAGGGAGCGGCCGGACGGGTGAGGGGAGCTGCCGGACGGGTGAGGGAGCGCCCTTCACCTCCCCTCACCCCCCCTTCACCTCCCCTCACCCCCCTTCACCTCACCCTCCCCCTCACCCACCCCTCACCTCCCCTCACTCCACTTCCCTTCCCTTCCACCTCCCTCCACCCCCCCCTTCACCTCCCCTCCACCCCCCCCTTCACCTCCCCTCCACCCCCCTTCACCTCCCCTCCACCCCCTCCCCTCCACCCCCCCCTTCACCTCCCCTCCACCCCCCCCTTCACCTCCCCTCCACCCCCCCCCCCCTTCACCTCCCCTCCACCCCCCCCTTCACCTCCCCTCCACCCCCACCTTCACCTCCCCTCCACCCCCACCTTCACCCCCCCTTCACCTTCCCTTCACTCCCCCCTTACAACCTCCCACCACCTCCTCACCACCTCCACCCCCCTTCCCACCTCCCCCCACCCCCCTTCCCAACTCCCCACCACCTCCCCCCCCTTCCCACCACCTCCCCCCCTTCCCACCACCTCCCCCCCCCCCCCTTCCCACCACCTCCCCCCCACCCCCCCCCCCTTCCCAACCACCTCCCCCCCACCTCCCCTTCCCCCCCCCTCCTTCCCACCACCTCCCCCCCACCTCCCCTTCCCCCCCCTCCTTCCCACCACCTCCCCCCCACCCCCCCCCTTCCCTGAGGCGGAGTCACGGGCCAAAGGACACACAGGGACACAAACACACACAGGGACACACACACACACACACGTAGACACACACACACACACAGACATAGACACACACACACGTATACACACACACACACGTAGACACAAACACACACACGTATACACAAACACACACACGTAGACACACACACACGTAGACACACACGTACACACGTACACACACGCACGTAGACACACACACACACGTACACGTAGACACACACACACATGTACACGTAGACACGTACACACACACACACATGTACACGTACACACACACACACACACACACATGTACACGTAGACACGTACACACACATGTACACATATACTCACACACATGTACACGTACACACACACATGGAGACATACACACACACACATGGAGACATACACACACACACATGGAGACATACACACACACGTATACACTCACACACGTATACACACAGGTATACATACACATAATGTATACACACACACACATGTATACACACACATGTATACACACACACACAAGTGTACACACACGTGTATACACACACACACACGTGTATACACACACATGTGTATACACACACATGTGTATACACACACACATGTGTATACACACACACATGTGTATACACACACACATGTGTATACACACACACACATGTGTATACACACACACACATGTGTATACACACACACACACATGTGTATACACACACACACACATGTGTATACACACACACATGTGTATACACACACACATGTGTATACACACACACACATGTGTATACACACACACATGTGTATACACACACACATGTGTATACACACACACATGTGTATACACACACACACATGTGTATACACACACACATGTGTATACACACACACATGTGTATACACACACACACATGTGTACACACACACATGTGTACACACACACACATGTATACACACACACACATGTATACACACATACACATGTATACACACACACACGTGTATACACACACAAATGTACACACACACACACACACACACACACTTATACACACACACACACATACAATGTATACACACAAACATGTATACACACACACAAACATGTATACACGTGTATACACAAATGTGTATACACACACACGTGTATACACACACACACATGTATACACACACACGTGTATACACACACACGTGTATACACACACACGTGTATACACACACACGTGTATACACATACACACACACGTACACATACACACACACACATGTATACACATACAATGTATACACACAAACATGTATACACACACACACCCCAGCACCACCACATCAGCACACCGGTATCCCATGCCCCCCCAGCACACTGGCATTCTCGGCTCCCCACCCTTCCCAGCCACCATCAGCACCCACACATCGCCACCTTTGCACCTCCCCCATCGGCACACCCACATCCGCACCCCCACATCAGCACCAAACCCTCCCAAATCAGCACACCAATACAATCACCATCAGTACAGCCACAGCAGCACTACCACCGCACATGGGCCGCGTGGACCACTCCCCACCCAAATGCCACACCCACACCACAAACATCCCGGGCAACGCCGGGGCTCTCAGCTAGTAAGAAATAAAGTTGTTGTTGTTATTAGTATTATTATTATTAGTATTATTATTTGTCTTCACTAGTACATCCCAAAACACTAATAAACACCCATATGCATCTGTCCATCCAGCAATAATAAGGGAAATTGTGCAGTGGTTATTTTTTAACACTAACAGACAACCTACAGTATTAGGTCTAAAAAGTAGAAATTGGCTGTTTTTAGTTTTTTTGCATCTCTGTGATAGCTGATAAAAATGATTTTTTAATTAATCAGCAATTGATCTGAGCTGAAATCCACAGTCGCACCTAACACCCCCCTTTTTTATTCAGATTGGAGATTGGGGTGTACCCCCGGAGCTGAACCCTGTCATTTATACCTGCCAGAACCCTCTGGTTATCGAGATACATATCGCTGAAGTTACAGGTGTTACTCAATGTTTTTTTGTAAGGTATTTAGATGGTCGTTCAACATGAGACCACAACCAATGATATTGCTGTTTCCTTTTGGCCTGGGGGACCCACAAGTTTTGGCAGCCATTTTGTTTCCCCTGGGAAACAACTCCTGGGGGAGATTTAAAACCAGTAACTTCCCTGGTAAGTATCTTCCACACTGTAAGTGTAAGGATGTGTTAATACACCGTGTATGTGTGCATTGTACGGCGGGTTCCGCGCCGGCAAGTTGGTACAGGGCGCCGCCATATTGTTGCGCAATGTTGCGAGGTCACTGATCTAGAGGAAAGGTTGCGCATGCGCTCTGGACGCGCGCGAACAGCGAGCCAATGAGAAAGGGCTCTGTACTGAACTATAACCCCCGCGAACCCTGGAGGAGTCAGCTGACGCTAGGAGCCAATGAACAGGCTGGGTTGGTAGGGGAGGAGAACAGGAAGCGTGGGGGAAGAGACCACGCTAGCAGAAGCGAGTGGGACAGTGCAAAAACTGGTAGTGCGAGAGCAGGGGGTCCGTGACCCGCCTGCCTAGGCCAGACACTATCCCCAGGTCCATAGGAGTATTCCCCGCGTCACCGTAGGTTGCGGTACTGTAGGGACGCCCGTAGTGGACAGATATTGTCACCTTAGAAAGACCTCAAGCGCACGGAGTTGTGGACGGATACTGCTGTCTGGGCTCAGACGGCGGAGCCGTGCGACATCGGAAGGTCACGGCCGGATGCGACGGACCCTTTGAGAAGAGGTGCGGTCACCGCCGTGACCGGGAGGTACTTTGTATACAGCAAGTGCACCGACACCGGTCATCAGGCGCTGATCCCGCCTTAGTATTAACTTTGACAGACTCTAGCAAGTGGCTAGCGGATAGACTATATCCTACATAAGTTTCACAAGGACATACTCTATGAGAGCGTGGCGGAGCCACGGCTGTACAGGACGATATTCCCCTCGGGGTGTGGCCGAGCCACTTTAGTATAAGAGCCAGTTATTATGTGTTATGAGTGATGTCAATGTTATGATATACCTATCTTATACTATATTAGTGAAAGCACTGTATGTTTGCATGCCTGCCTGCTGGATGTCCGGTGTCCCTAGGGGAAATCTCATTGGTCCCTTGGGCCGCCCCCGCACACCTCTCATTGGCCTGAGGCGGAGTGACGGCCCAAAGGACACACAGGGACACACACACACACACACACAGGGACACACACACACACGGACACACACACACACACACACACACACACACACGGACACACGGACACACACACACAGTAGGGGGGGTGTGTACATTAGCAGCATGTATAACCCGGGGGGGGGGGGCCTCACATACCCGCCGGAGCCTCCGCCTCTTCCTCCCCGAAATCAGCCTCCTCCTCTCCCCGTGTCTCCCGCGCTTTCAACCCCCCCCCCCCCCCCCGGCGCCGCTACAGTCAGCGGAGGAGCGAGTGCCCGGGACACAGCGGGGGAGCGGCCACAACAAGCTGCCTCCCGCCTCAGTTCCACGTGGGAGCGGCCGGACGGGTGAGGGAGCTGCCGGACGGGTGAGTGAGCGGCTTTCACCCACCCCTCACCCCCCTTCAAATCACCTCCCCTCCACCCCCCCCCCCCCCCCCCGGCGCCGCTACAGTCAGCGGAGCGAGCGAGCGCCCGGGACACAGCGGGGGAGCGGCCACAACAAGCTGCCTCCCGCCTCAGACCACGTGGGACCTTCCGGACGGGTGAGTGAGCGGCCTTCACCTCCCCTTCACCCCCCTTCACCTCCCCTCCACCCCCTGGCGCCGCTACAGTCAGCGGGGGAGCGAGCGCCCGGGACACAGCGGGGGAGCGGCCACAACAAGCTGCCTCCCGCCTCAGACCACGTGGGAGCGGCCGGACGGGTGAGGGAGCGGCCGGACGGGTGAGGGAGCTGCCGGACGGGTGAGGGAGCGCCCTTCACCTCCCCTCACCCCCCTTCACCTCCCCTCACCCCCCTTCACCTCACCTCCCCTCACCCACCCCTCACCTCCCCTCACTCCACTTCCCTTCCCTTCCACCTCCCTCCACCCCCCCCTTCACCTCCCCTCCACCCCCCCCTTCACCTCCCCTCCACCCCCCTTCACCTCCCCTCCACCCCCTCCCCTCCACCCCCCCCTTCACCTCCCCTCCACCCCCCCCCTTCACCTCCCCTCCACCCCCCCCCCTTCACCTCCCCTCCACCCCCCCCCTTCACCTCCCCTCCACCCCCACCTTCACCTCCCCTCCACCCCCACCTTCACCCCCCCTTCACCTTCCCTTCACTCCCCCCTTACAACCTCCCACCACCTCCTCACCACCTCCACCCCCCTTCCCACCTCCCCCACCCCCCTTCCCAACTCCCCACCACCTCCCCCCCCTTCCCACCACCTCCCCCCCCTTCCCACCACCTCCCCCCCACCCCCCCCCTTCCCACCACCTCCCCCCCACCCCCCCCCTTCCCACCACCTCCCCCCCACCTCCCCTTCCCCCCCCCTCCTTCCCACCACCTCCCCCCCACCTCCCCTTCCCCCCCCTCCTTCCCACCACCTCCCCCCCACCCCCCCTTCCCCCCCCTCCTTCCCACCACCTCCCCCCCACCCCCCCCCCTTCCCTGAGGCGGAGTCACGGGCCAAAGGACACACAGGGACACAAACACACACAGGGACACACACACACACACACGTAGACACACACACACACACAGACATAGACACACACACACGTATACACACACACACGTAGACACAAACACACACACGTATACACAAACACACACACGTAGACACACACACACATAGACACACACGTAGACACACACGTACACACGTACACACGTACACACACGCACGTAGACACACACACACACGTACACGTAGACACACACACACATGTACACGTAGACACGTACACACACACACACATGTACACGTACACACACACACACACACACACATGTACACATATACTCACACACATGTACACGTACACACACACATGGAGACATACACACACACACATGGAGACATACACACACACACATGGAGACATACACACACACGTATACACTCACACACGTATACACACAGGTATACATACACATAATGTATACACACACACACACATGTATACACACACATGTATACACACACACACAAGTATACACACACACACGTGTATACACACACACACACGTGTATACACACACATGTGTATACACACACATGTGTATACACACACACATGTGTATACACACACACACATGTGTATACACACACACATGTGTATACACACACACACATGTGTATACACACACACATGTGTATACACACACACATGTGTATACACACACACACATGTGTATACACACACACACGTGTACACACACACATGTGTACACACACACACATGTATACACACACACATGTATACACACATACACATGTATACACACACACACACATGTGTATACACACACACACACATGTGTATACACACACACATGTGTATACACACACATGTGTATACACACACACACATGTGTACACACACACATGTGTACACACACACACATGTATACACACATACACATGTATACACACACACACACACATGTGTATACACACACAAACATGTGTACACACACACAAATGTACACACACACACACACACACACTTATACACACACACACACATACAATGTATACACACACACATGTATACACACACACGTGTATACACACACACGTGTATACACACACACGTGTATACACACACGTGTATACACACACATGTGTATACACACACACGTGTATACACATACACACACGTACACATACACACACACACATGTATACACATACAATGTATACACACAAACATGTATACACACACACACCCCAGCACCACCACATCAGCACACCGGTATCCCATGCCCCCCCAGCACACTGGCATTCTCGGCTCCCCACCCTTCCCAGCCACCATCAGCACCCACACATCGCCACCTTTGCACCTCCCCCATCGGCACACCCACATCCGCACCCCCACATCAGCACCAAACCCTCCCAAATCAGCACACCAATACAATCACCATCAGTACAGCCACAGCAGCACTACCACCGCACATGGACCGCGTGGACCACTCCCCACCCAAATGCCACACCCACACCACAAACATCCCGGGCAACGCCGGGGCTCTCAGCTAGTATATATATATATGTATGTTATGTGATCAGTGAGGTGCCACAGAAAACCTTAGTAAAGATTGGTTGCCCCGCAATGTATGGTATGTTTCTTGCCCAGGGTAAATCTTTCATCATGGGGATCCTGGGTAAGTGGAGGCGCTGCGCTATGTAAATGAGTGAGTATTACCCCAGGCTCCCAGCTAGCGGAGGCTCAGATCTCCTGGAGCCACAGGTGTTAGACAGCGATCAGTAGTCCCTTAGGTAGGTGTCCAGAAAAAGGGCTACATAAGAAAAAAACACGTAGCTTTAATGAATTCCAGTATTATACCTAACTGTGATAAATGCTTAATTATGGTCTAATTTACACATACATTGAAAAGTTGCAGAGATGTAGTCGATAACTATAAATATGTCTGGAATCATTATCAATGGAAAAATGTTTACCAAATACTGCAAAATCCATGCTGATCTTTTTGCTAATTATTGGCCTGAAAAAGAAAGAGCTAACTTCATAATATCATTTGCTGCCAGAGGAGGCAGCATTGTAATGGGAATGGTTCATCTCAAGCAAACACTTCCTCCATTTTAATGATACTGTACTGTACGTGAAAATCTTTTATACTTAAAAAAAAATACGTTTTCATAAAATCAAGAATATTGTGCTTCTTGTGGTTTGAAAGATTGCATTATGACGTTTAATAGTCAAATTACTTCCAACTACAACTCAACCCCGTTATAGCACGATCCGTTACAATGCGAATCCGCTTATAACGCGATGCAAGCGTGGCTCCCAATTTTCGTATTTATGAATACTTTATAACACGATTATTGGTATCTTAAATACTTTATTGTACAATGCATACAATTGCACATTATTTCTAATGCGATCCGCTTATAACGCGATGTGATTCTTTGGACCCCAAGCACAGCGTTATAAGGGGGTTGAGCTGTATCTACATTGAACTTATTTTTACAATGGCCATGAACTCAGACACAAGACGGGGTGCAGCTGTGCGTTATTCCCGGGTCCTTTAAGGTTAAGGAGTAGGGTTGCCAGGTGTCCAGTATTGAACTGTTCTGTCCTGTATTTGGATACTGTGTCCAGTAAAAAAATGAGAGGTACTGTAATACTGGACATGTATGTGTCCGGTATTTTCCTCCATGGACATAGTGACCTGTCGCACCTTTCACCATTGTGTCCAGTATTTTTGGAGAAGCCACCTGGCAACCCTATTCAGGAGAGTTATTCCATATAATAATAAACTAGTTGAACGTACCCAGCGTTACTAGGGAATTCTAAAGAACCAAAAAATACTGAGATTTATAAATGGATAATTTCATTTTTTTAGTTTCTTAATGAAAACAAAATGTATGTATTTTTATTGTAATGCTGTTGGGTAAACTATATTTTTGTTTTGTCCATCAGGCGCAAACACCTACACATTTTATCCAGTTTCCACTATTAAGCAGACAACATCAAGTTGACCAATGTACAAACATGGATTGTCTCAGTTCAGCCAGCTACTTCGAATCCTGGCAAATTGGGTTAAAATCAGTGCAGTTTTGACAGGTTCAGTCTGCCATCTTGATTCAAAATGTCATCCAATTGTTTCAAAACATAGACAAAAACCTGCTGCTTGATCTCAGGAACCATCACGCTAGTTATGATATCATAAAGGCGCAATCCAAGCCGGCCAATTTGTTTTGCCAAATGTTTTAATATAGCATTGAAGCAGGGGGGTCTCTGGAGCTGAACCCCATTTATTTCAGCTCCGGGGACCCCGTACTTCCGGAGATATTTACCTCCGGCTGAGCAAGCAGGGCTTGAAGTTTAAAGCTCCCACGTCACATGGGCCAATAGGAAGCCGCACTGATGATGTCGCGGCTTCCTATTGGCTCGCAAGACACGAAATCTTTGAACAGCGGCCTTTTACGTGATCCCTGGCAGACGAGGAGAGCGGCTACCGGCACTTACTTCGGAGGCAAGTATCTCCGGAAGCAGGGGGTCCCTGGAGCTGAAATGAACGGGGTTTAGCTCTGGAGACCTCCTGCTTCAATCCACACACATATATATTTTAAAAAATACAAGAAAATTCACCGGCTTGGATCGCCACTTTAAGAGGTGTCCAAATGCAGAGCGAACAGGCCTACAGCTTTCCAAAATATATAGTAAATACTTGTCTTAGATTTGTCACATTTGGTACATTTTCACATCACTGGACGGAACTAGAAAAAACTCACTCTTCAATGAGAAACTGTAACCATAATTAGGCTCAACATGCACATCTGTGCAAGGCCGGTACTGAAGGTCATGTGCTGTGTGCCTGTCCTTATTGGCTTTAAATCCGCAGTAATAGAAAGGGGTTTGTGTATTGATGTGTGTAGAGATGTGACGGTGTTAGCAGTGGGCTATTGGATGTCAGCAGCTGTCATTTTTGTGCTTGGGGAGGTGCTGTCATTTTCGAGCCTCTGTTTTCCACATGGCTGCGAGCGTATAATTGTGCTGCGTATAACTCGGTCGCCACGTAAAGGCCGAAGGAGTGCGAAATGGGACATTTGGTTGTGGCTGTCTCACCGCGACCAAAACCAGAGCCTCCTCTTCAGCCGCCGGCCGCTCCACCAAGGTATGGTCATGTAAGGGGTAATTTAGCGAGTACGGGTTTTAGCGTAAGGAGTTACATTTTTTGTATTGTACGGGATTAGCATAAAAGGGTTAACCTTTTTAGGGTAAAGGGATTAGGGAAAGGGATTTAGGGTAGGGGATTAGCGTAAAGGGTTAGGGCAAAGGGTTAATC
The DNA here is from genome assembly GCF_040206685.1 of Ascaphus truei. Classification (NCBI taxonomy): domain Eukaryota; kingdom Metazoa; phylum Chordata; class Amphibia; order Anura; family Ascaphidae; genus Ascaphus; species Ascaphus truei. The sequence continues at coordinate 23,211,711 of NC_134494.1, read as the reverse complement.
TTTTTAGGGTAAGGGGATTAGGGCAAGGGGTTAATATTTTTAGGGCAGGGGGTAGCGTTAATATTAGGAGTTAAGATAAAGGGGTTTTAGGGTAAGGTTAGAGACTTACCTTGGCGGCGAAGCGGCCGGTGGCAAGAGGTCCCTCCGGCGAGGTGAGTAACAGCTAAACGCCGGCGGAGATTTGGTCGCTGCGAAATGGGCGAGATGAAATGTCTGAGAACGGAAGGTGTGTATAAACACTAAGGCCCTTATCTAGTACCAAGCATAAGGCCTTGGCCATGTTTGGCGCTTGCTGGCGGAAGCGTGCTGACGCGCGCTCCCGCTCAGCACTGAGCTCCTACAGTCGCAATTAGAGCGGCTTTAGTAGGGGCTCACCTGCGCTTCCGCGCGCTTGCGGAAGCGCAGGTCTTAGGGGAATTTAAAATTCCCCCGCTTGCCGGCGAGACAGGCCGGTCACGTGAGCGGTTCGCCGAATGAGGGCGAACCAGCTCCGTGACGTCACTGGCCCGCCCCCGGCCAGTGACGTGCCCGCCCCCGGACCGCCTCCTGATGGCCTGCTGAGAGCGCTTGCGGTAAGCAACCGCAAGGCCAGGGAAAGCACCCACTTTCCCTGAGCCTCAGCGCGCCTCAGCACGCCAGCGGTAAGTGTGTCCGAGGCCTAAGACTGACACAGTAAGACACCTTATTAGGGTGCCAGGTGTCCGGGATTGAACCGCACTGTCCTGTATTTTGACGCTGTCCAGTAAAAAATGAGAGGTAATAATGACATGTATGTGTCCGGTATTACCTCTCTGGACATGTATGTGTCCGGTATTACCTCTCTGGACATGTATGTGTCCGATATTACCTCTCTGGACATGTATGTGTCCGGTATTACCTCTCTGGACATGTATGTGTCCGATATTACCTCTCTGGACATGTATGTGTCCGTTATTACCTCTCTGGACATGTATGTGTCCGGTATTACCTCTCTGGACATGTATGTGTCCGGTATTACCTCTCTGGACATGTATGTGTCCGGTATTACCTCTCTGGACATGTATGTGTCCAGTATTACCTCTCTGGACATGTATGTGTCCGGTATTACCTCTCTGGACATGAATGTGTCCGGTATTACCTCTCTGGACATGTATGTGTCCGGTATTACCTCTCTGGACATGTATGTGTCCAGTATTACCTCTCTGGACATGTATGTGTCCGGTATTACCTCTCTGGACATGAATGTGTCCGGTATTACCTCTCTGGACATGTATGTGTCCGGTATTACCTCTCTGGACATGTATGTGTTCAGTATTACCTCTCTGGACATGTATGTGTCCGGTATTACCTCTCTGGACATGTATGTGTCCGGTATTACCTCTCTGGACATGTATGTGTCCGGTATTTTTGGAGAAGCCCCCTGGCAACCCTATGAATAGCACAAAGCTGGCTTGTTGTTGCAGTGTAAAACAGGTGGGGGGGACGTTATGATAAATTAGATGGTCTCCACACGCTAGCGTTCCATTATCATAAGTGACATTGCAAGTCAAAGATGGCTGCCGTGTGACGCAGAGAAAAAAGTGAGAATGATGATATTTTAGACTTTGCGGAACCTTTTGTTCTTTGTACAACACACCTTTTTTTTTTTTAATATAAATAATTTGGGGGTCTGTATTCCAAAAAAAAGCATGTGCTCCCTGACCGGGTTTGTGTACTCGCAATCAAAATGTATATATGTAGCTCCGGTCTTATTTTGCACTCCTTGTCCCTCTCTGTAATGTGCCGAGCGATCGCGGGTGTCGCCGGAGCCAGCGACGGACCCGCCGGCACAACGCGAGGGTGGGGGCTAGTGCAGGGAGCCGTGCGCTGTTCCCTGATGCGGGCGGTTGCTGGGGACGCGAGCGGCCCGTTGTTAGGGCCGCGATCGCGTTGCCAAGGTCCCGGCGGCTCGGGGAACAGGGCGCCGCCATTGCGCGATAGTTTGCGCATGCGCAGTGACAAGCAGGCGCAGGGAAGGCCCCAGACAGATCGCGCATGCGCAGTACAGTGCTCAGAAAGCCCGCGAAACCCTAGCCTACCAGGGAAGGCTCTAGGCAGGGACTACGAGTCCCAGGAGCCTCTGCGCGCCCCACGTGATGCCAGGGAGCCAATAGGGCTTAGGATCTCCCTGCAGGAGAAAGGATACTTTTCGCGTGCTGAGCCCACGCAGGCAGTTGAAGCTGGGAGCAAGAAGGGGAAGGAAGGGTGCAAGGAGCAAGTGGCTCCTGCACCAGGTAAGGATCCCCAAGTCACAGGCAGGCCCTAATCCCCACCAGGGTAGTGGGTAGTACTGAGGGACGGCCCTTAGGTTAGGGACGCTGCCCTTAGGTGTGTGAGGTTGCAGGCTTGTCAGTGTCACGGCTGGTAGTGCTGTGAGCACTGACAAGTAGGCACAGTGTGTGCAGCGTGTGCAGTGGGTTGCTGCAGGTTGACGGTGCGTGTGCAGTGGGTTGCTGCAGGTTGACTATGTGTGTGCAGTGTGTTTGCTGTAGGCGCTGTTAGTATTAGCTAGAGTTTGGCCTGGGAAGAGATAGGGGAGCGGAGCAGGCTATTAACCCCTTAGGTCCCAGATAGGTCCTCACTCCCCAGCTTGTGGTGCTACAGGGACAGGCCCTAGGTTAGAGACCGTGTCACGTAGTGCCAGTGATAGATAGGGACACAGCGGACGCTGCGGTTCCTGTGAAGAGGTTCGGGCTCAAGTCGGGGCCCACAGAGACTATATCCAGGGTGAGATCGCCCTTGGCGGTCCTCGTGCAAAGAACCGTTTGGAAGCAGACGGAATCACTGAGCGACGGATCCTTTGTGAAGCAGTTGCTGATCCGAGTACTGGAGTGCTCGCAGGTACTTTACATCCACAAGTGCACCAAACGGGCCCTTAGCTTAATAGTGACTGCGCAGTCACCCATATACTCTCTCTGCAAGAGTGCGGGACATTGGGCGGGGATCCTATGGACACTGGGTGGGATCACTCGGTGTTGGGGAAGCGTTTGGTGAGACACCTTGGTTATTAGTGTCTCCTCTGTAGAGAGACACCTGTTATTCTATTGTTGATATATGTGTGTATGTTCTCAAGTAAAAGGTATTGGTTATCATACACACGGTGTGCTAGTTATTTGTATGTTTCTTGCCCAGGGGAATCTCACATCACGGGGATCCTGGGTAAGTGGAGGCGCTGCGCTAAGTAAGTGTATGAGTGTTACCCCAGGCTCCCAGCTAGCGGAGGCTCAGATCTCCTGGAGCCGCAGGTGTTGTACAGCGACCAGTAGTTCTGGTGTTGTACAGCGACCAGTACGCCGCCACACACACTGTTATACAGGCACAGCAAATACGGTAACTGCCGTGACGCGGTTTCAAATGGACACAGCACCACAAAGGGTAGAGCGCTGGCGGTTGGAAGCGACGGTTGCAGAGAGTCTAAGCTGTTTCAAGCATAAAAAGCAACAATTACATTCAAGGAACTCATTAAAAAAAATGTATGTTTTTATCTCTTTTAGAAGATGAGAGCAAACAGGGCAGGACAGCAACGCATTGTGTTAAAACAGAAACCTATTAGTCAGGGGTGGGTAACTCCAGTTCTCAAGGGCCACCAACAGGTCAGGTTTGCTGGATATCCCTGCTTCAGCACAGGCCGCTCAATCAGTGGCTCAGTCTTCGACTGAGCCACTGATTGAGCCACCTGTGCTGAAGCAGGGATATCCTGCAAACCTGGCCTGTTGGTGGTCCCCGATGACTGGAGTTGCCCACCCCTGCTATAAATGAAAGACAAGAAAACATCCTTTGAATCCCCGTCACAGTCACAAGACACACACACACGCCAGTTTGCAGAGGTGGGCAAAGCCAACTTTTCAGCCCACTTTAGGGGGGAAAAATGTTTCTTGGTTGAGTATACGTACGGGGGGAGGAGGGGAGGAGGGATCTATTTACGAACGTTTTCCTGACAGGACTCCAGTTTGTGTTCACATTTTCTGCTTGGGGCCGTGTCAAATGTAATAAACGTGTTAACCAAGTTTTTTCACGTGCTGCAGATTCCTATCTGTTTGCCAGAAGGGCCTTGCATTGCATTGCAGGTCTATTTGTCACTCGTGAGATAGAGCAGGGGGGGGGGGGTGGCACGCGAGGGCTCGGTAACTTACCTTAGCTTCGGGCGACACATCACCATGGCAACGCACGTCAAATGACGCCGGTTCCTAGGTAAGGGGGGCGCAGCGCAGAAAGTTTGCGTACCCCTGGGATAGAGGTTTCTGCCACCCCAGACCTGCTGCTTACCTTTGGACACAGTTCTGCCACAGTCATAATGACTGAGATACTGATTGAGCCACCTCTGCTGAAGCAGGGATATCCTGAAAACCTGACCTGTTGGTGGCCCTTGAGGACTGAAGTTGGCCACCCCATGCCTAGATTCACTAGACTCGGGGGGGGGGGGGCATGAGATTTTCTGGGGGAGGCAGGGGGGGGGTGAGATTTTCTGGTGGGGCGGGGAGGGGGGGGGTTGCGGCGCTTACAGAGGCCCCGCGCTCTTCCCCACAACATTTTAATTAAATGCCGGGGGACCGCGCGAGGCCTCTGTAAGTTCCCTTGCCTTGTCTTAAACGGCTTCGGGCGATGAGTCATCATGAGGGCGCGGCGGGCTCACGTGACATCGCATTGCCATGGCCGTAGACAAGGTAAGGAGGGGGGGCATGCAGAGGGGGAGCACAGACTGAAAAGTTTGCGCACCCCTGTTTTAGATGACTTGTTTTGCACTGCTGCAACATGTTCTTTCTTCTCGCTGGCTCATAACTCTCCTCGTCTTGTTTTAGGCTGGGAGTGTAGTGTCCGTGCGCCCGCCCGCTCGCGGTGCAGCGCTTAGCCTCGCGCACTCCTGCAGCCCCAGCGATCCGTGAACGTGGCTGCAGGAGATTAGGGAGGCGTGGCGGACGCGTCACAAGCTGGCCCGCCCTCATCGGCTGAACCACTCACGTGACGCGGACGTCACACGACCGCGCTTGAAAAGACCAAAAAAAGTTGTCTTTTCAAATTGCGGCCACGCCATCGCGCTCTTCCGCGCCCGCTCTAGATGCACTGTCATAGGAAGACAGGTAATTATCACTGGCGCGAGCGCGATCACATTCACTATAATTCCAGCCTTACTCCTCTGCACACGGACATGTTAACCTATGTCTCTTTGGAGGCTGTGGCACCTCCCCCCAGAGCTCACTCCTCCTCCTTCACCCTTTTAACTTGGAAGGTCATTTCACTTGCTGCAGGAACAAGACCCATTATGGTTTTTTCCCCTCTCACAGAGGTAAAAGGAAGGGTTCACAGTGTAGTGTAGGACCTGCATTAATTTGGTTATACCTTGACGTTGGTATGCAGGCTTATGACGCCTTTGGCCAAAGGGTTAACTAAATAACCAATTATTATTATTGAAGTATTTTACTTTATATGTTTTGTCAATTGGATGCAGCATTGGGCACCCCCTGTCTCTTGTTATGCACACGGACATAGGTTCCCCCTTCCGGTAGAACCCAAACAGACACAAACACATACAGTATTGCTATGAGCACACAAGGAACAGCAGAGCGTGTGGGAATGCCGGCCTGCTTTGTGGTGGGGAAGATCTCTGCTGTCACGCCCTTCACCAGCTAGAAACCTTACTCTCCTGTTTGGTCATATGTTAAAGTAACCTGATGTTCCTCAATCATAAGATTCAAAGTGAGGAAAGCAGCCATTAGGGTTGAGTGGCTCAATTGGAAGGTTCACTCACTGTAACGAGGCCTTGGTTTTCCTTACACACAGCTTAGGTAGGGACAGCCACTGAACCCAAAATATCATCTTTGCTGACACTTGACTCCCTATTGCTTTATGATTACATGACATATGACTTTCCCAATGTAATTGTATGACCTCATGAATAATGACTTAATGGTATTTGTGATGTAATGGTAACGCATGTTTTCCCAACACTTTGAAGACGTGCTGTGCTTTAATTAAGTCTTTGTTGACACATTTCCTTCTGGCCGAATAGAAATGAATATACATAGGAATCCTGACTTTGTATCAATAATCAAAATGTTAATAATAATAATAATAATAATATAGTCTTGTATTGCAGTGTTTCTCAAACAGTGGGATGTCGTCAAGGTGGGATGCAAGGGCAGATTGGACGTTCGGGCCGGTGCTGCGGGCCGCTGCTGCTGGTGTCTGTGTGGCTGGGGATAGGACAACTGTCCCAGCGGCTCCCGACCAGCTGTGGTCGGTGACCTGTGGCGCCCCAGCTCCCTATGCAGCAGCAGCATCCCGGCGGTCACTGCAATTCTCTCCCTCCTTCTGTCAGTGCCAGGGGGGAGCTGCAGAGTTCCCGGACTGGCGCAGTAGCGGATCAGCACTGAGGAGACCTCCTCACCCCAAGGAAAGATTGTTGGTTGGGGGTGTGGGGGGGGGGGTGTTGAAGTTAGTAAAGGAAAGAGGGAAGGGAGACTGATAGGAAGGAAGAGAGAGAAGGGTGGAGTGTAATAGGGGAAAAGAGAAGGGGGGAAGAGAGGAGACTTTAAGGGGGAAGAGAGAGAAGGGGGAGTGTAAGGGGGAACAGAGAGAAAGGGGGAGACTGTAAGGGTGGAAGAGAGAAAAGGGGGGAGTGTAGGGGTGGAAAGAGAGAAGGGGGAAGGAAAGACATAATGGAGGAGTGTAAGTGTGGAAGAGAGAAGGGGGGGTGTAAGGAGGGCTTGATGGTGGAAATGCATTTAAACGTAGAAAAACACTCCTTGGAAGAAGTCGGATTTTGTTTTTATCATGGTGGGACCAGTGTGTTTTTGACAAAATGGTTGTTGGGGCGTAAGATGCAAAAGGTTGAGAACCGCTATTGTATAGCACTGACAATGTGTACAGTACTGTACGCTGAGTTTTACAGGTGCAATAAGTCCTTGCCCCAAATAAATCACAATTTATGTTTATGCCTGAGGTACAGGAAGATAAAGTTACCTGCACAAGGATGTGGAGGGGGAGAGATGAGGAGGAGGGATTGGGAGAGATGATGGTGAGAGATGATGGGGAGAGATGAGGAGGAGGGATGGGGAGAGATGAGGAGGAGAGATGAGAGGGAGGATCAGGGAGAGGAAAAAATTGACGTCAGTATTAATGGGGCCCTGAATTTGTTTTGCCCAGGGGCCCGCGCATGTCTAGCTACGCCACTGACAGGAGGTGTCTAATGATAACGGCAGCCTTGACCAGGGGTGTCCAAGTCCAGTCCAACAGGTCAGGTTTTCAGCACAGGTGGCTCAATCAGTGGCTCAGTTAGAGACTGAGCCACTGATTTAGCCACCTGGGCTGAAGCAGGCTCTTCTACTGAGCCACTGATTGAGCCACCTGTGCTGAAGCTGGGATAGCCTGAAAACCTGACCCGTTGGTAGCCCTTGAGGACTGGAGTTGGCTACCCCTAGTCTAGACAGACAGAAATGGCCTTGCAAGCGTGCTCAATAAGGAATCAATTTCCAGCTGCCGTAAACACGAAAGATCCAAGCCGAGGCATGCTGCAGAGTAGCAGCTGACAGATGTGCGGGTGACCTGAATAAACATTTCAACAAAAGCAGGACAATTTGGGAGTCCTCAGGCTAAAAAATAAAAAAACAATCAATAAATGAATGGAACATGTATACAGTTTGTGTTGTCGCATGATTAAAGCTAGATCATAGGATCCAATTGTTATTGAAAGTTTACCTAAACCGTGTTCTGCAAAAAATAATAATATTATCGTTATGGCTTCAAGATTTTATTTTAAACTCATATTGCAACTAACACTTTTTACACAATTAAAAAAAAGGATTACCATGATAATTATCATCCACACATAAATAACCTCTCTGAATATACAGCAGTGTAAAGTCATACACTGTATCACTATATACTTGGTGTCACGGGAGACCAGGTTATTTATATCATTCATTGAGCAAAACAAGGTAATGAAATCAATTGTAATTTATTCAGCATAAATTCGCTTACACACAATGACACACAAAATACAGACAAAAAGACACACTTACTTTGGGACTGGGGTCGAAAACGAGACTTTTCTAGATGCAGGGAACTCTATGCTAGAGTTTTACCCTGACCGGGACTTAGCCCGGAATCTCCTGGCACCCAAATCGGCATAAAATGCATACGCCACCGCTACGTTCTCTTCTGAGAACTTGGTCCTGTCACGGGACTATAGGAGTGCTCACCACAAACCGGACTGGACCGCGAGGCCGAGGAGGGGATTCAAGAGAACCACCGCCCTACAGCCACGTGAGCGGGTCCGGTAAGCAGAGTAGTGTTTTTAGCCTGGGTCGGGGTAGGAGAGTGTAGAATCGTAGAGGTACTTGCCGGAGTCAGGGTCAGAGAGATCAAGAGTAGTCGAAGTCCAAAGCCAGGGTCGAGGAGAGGAGAAGGTAGAAGTCCGTAGGGCCAGCCGGGGTTCAAGGGTGCCAGAGCTCGGGAGTCCAGATTCAAGCAAGGGTCTGTAACAGAATACAAGAGCAGACTGCGAAGTAGCTTGTAGCAAGCACAACCAGAGACTGACTATGCTCAGCAATCAGCTCTGGGCTGGTAGCACAATATACTGATAGGAGCCAATGGGAACTACCAGCAGTGAGGTCAGATGTAGGTAGAGCGCTGATAGGCTGAGGCTGGATGCAGGACAGGTGTGGGAGGAACAAGTACATTGGCGGCAGTGGAGATGGACATACTTGCGATCGCGCGTGCGTGATGCCCGCGGCGGAAGGGGAAGCGGGAGGATAGGCAGAAGCCGTCGGCGCGCGGGGGTCTGCCCCGGCGGCGCGCGTGTCAGGGAGCAGATGGAGGAAGGGAGGAGAGAACGCGGGGCCAGCCGCCGCGGGGCCCGGCGGCGGAGGTGAGTGGTGGAGCGGGCGCCGCGGGCGGCGTCCTTACAGGTCCCTCCTGGCAGAGTTAGTCCAAATATCCTGGCACTCAAATCAGCATAAAATCCCAGCCACGACCGCTACGTTTGTTTCTGAGAACTTGGTCCCAAAAAGCTGGACTTAGTCTCTGGCGGGCAGACTTTTCAGGCTCAAAATCAAAGCCGTTTGCTCTGCTATTCACACAGAAGCAACTTTGAAAAGCCCGCCCGCGCGCTTACTACAGGGAACTCTGAATCTGATTGGCTCATCCATTCTTATAGTATTTTCAATTTCATTCACAAAACTGAACAGCCAATCAACGCATGGGAACTTTCCCAAGCAGCCAATCAGAGCCAAGCTGGCTAGAAAAGCCGGGTCAGCGGGAAATCCGAAATAGCCAAGGGACATGCCAAGCTTGCCACCTCTCTCCCTGGCTATCTCAATGCCACCCGCTGGGCAGGCTCCCCAAGGCCTGGCACAACAAGTGGCATCCTGGAGGACTGCCATTGATCTCCGGACCTGGTACTCCGCCTTTCCCCGCTGACCAAATGCTATTCTGACCTCTGGGCATCCTCTGGCTGCTTTGAACTCCGATGTCCAGCAGACTTACCGGCACCTATGGGTTAGCTCCGGCAGCCTGTTTGGACATCAGTTCCAAATGTAAAAAGCACATTACATTATATTCAAGTATCTTTTCATACACTTCTGAGTCTCTGGGTACTATAGTGGTGTCAGGTAAGTGATTCTCCCTAGAGCAAGAATCAGTAATATGGCATATATCAACTCAGACCCAAGCCTGGTCTGCCTATTTGGTACAGCAGAAATACAGGTCAAATTCTCTCCACGGCAGCGGGTATGATGCTGCTGTGTAATGAAAGGAGCCCTTGCCTCACAGGTATAGATAGGATATTCACACAGGGCAAGGGGAAGTGTGAGGCCGCGCTTATAGTGCTGGCGACGCGATTTTCGAAAGCCGGGAATATTTGATTTTTCAGAGGCTGTCGCCTCATGTGACAGCCCCTGAACCAATCAATGCCCGGGTCGTCTGCGACTCCAGCGCAAAGCGAAATACAACTTTCGCTAGCGGCGACGGGTGACGTCGCGGTCGCGGGCACTGTATGCGTGGCCTAAGGCTCACACTGCTGAATAGTATAAGTGTAACAGTTCTAGGGTGAAAAGATACTAATGTAGCTCAGCTCATATGGGTCTACTTATAACCACGTGGATAGGCTGATACAATAAAATAAACTGGAGCTGGGGTCACACCATGACGCCCCGTAGGTGATAGCTCTCAGTACTAATTGAATACACTTAGCGACACCACCCGACACTCATTAGGTAAACGAGCGGACTCAGTGTGGGGTCTATTCGTGTGCCTCCAAAGTAAATACCTAAAAATATGTGTGGGGCTGGTACAGTTAAGACCTATTATGCCCTAACTAAGTAGCTCGATGTATATCAAGACCACAGTTGTAAAGGTAAATACAGGTACTGATCAAACACCAGCTCTGTTGTCAGAGCTGGTCAATAAAAGATCAGTACACTACGGAGGTTTAAATGTAAATATATAGCTAGGGTACACTGGGTGCACCCTACTACTGAGCTGACAGTCAACTACCAGCCAGGTTCCTTCTTGCTCCTCAGATCAAACATACAGGAGCAATGATGGAGCACACGTTGCATTTGCCAGCACACAACGTAACAATCTGACTCCTCGCGGGGAGCATGGGAATCATGCGCATGCACCCATGATGCCGACGCGCGCGTTTAGTGTATACCACGCTTTCTCAAGGCACGTATAGGTGGAGGGACCCACAGCATACATGAATGTATTTACAGTATAGCCCTGCGATAATTATGTACATTTCGTCCTATTGCCCCACGTGGTACCCCCTGTGCGTGACGCCAATAGTACTGTCTGGCTGCACAGTTGATGAATACATCGGGGTACAAGCACTTCCACTGATGGATATGATAATGTACCTTATCTACTAGGATGGTATAAGACCTCATAATGATAAGCAAAATGTGTTATACATATGGCTGTAATTACTCTATTGATTAGAGCAGTGGTTCCCAAACTTTTTCGGTTCAAGGCTCCCCAAGGCGATCAGGATTTTTCCGCGGCGCCCAAAGTAAAAACAAAGGTGTATATACATACCTAACAGTTGCAGTGCGCAGTTGGTGTCTCTCTCAGACCTCACTCTCACAGACCTCACTCTCACAGACCTCCATCTCACAGACCTCACTCTCACTCTCACAGACCTCACTCTCACAGACCTCACTCTCACTCTCACAGACCTCACTCTCACAGACCTCACTCTCACTCTCTCAGACCTCACTCTCACTCTCTCAGACCTCACTCACTTTCTCAGACCTCACTCTCTCAGACCTCACTCTCAACTCTCTCAGACCTAACTCACTCTCTCAGACCTCACTCTCACTCTCTCAGACCTCACTCTCACTTTCTCAGACCTCACTCTCACTCTCTCAGACCTCACTCTCTCAGACCTCACTCTCTCAGACCTCACTCTCACGCTCTCTCAGACAGACACTCTCACGCTCTCTCAGACAGACACTCTCACTCTCTCTCAGACAGACACTCTCACTCTCTCTCAGACAGACACTCTCACTCTCTCAGACAGACACTCTCACTCTCAGACCTCTCACTCTCTCAGACCTCTCACACTCTCTCAGACCTCTCACACTCTCTCAGACCTCTCACACTCTCTCAGACCTCTCACACTCTCTCAGACCTCTCACTCTCTCACAGACCTCTCACTCTCTCAGACCTCTCACTCTCTCAGATGTCTCACTCTCTCAGATGTCTCACTCTCTCAGACCTCTCACTCTCTCAGACCTCCCACTCTCTCAGACCTCACTCTCTCAGACCTCACTCTCTCAGACCTCACTCTCTCACTCTCTCAGACAGACACTCTCACTCTCTCACACAGACACTCTCACTCTCTCTCACACAGACACTCTCACTCTCTCTCACACAGACACTCTCTCAGACCTCTCACTCTCTCAGACCTCTCACTCTCTCAGACCTCTCACTCTCTCAGACCTCACTCTCTCAGACAGACACACTCTCAGACAGATACACTCTCAGACAGACACACTCTCACTCTCTCAGACACATTCTCACTCTCTCAGACACACTCTCACTCTCTCAGACACACTCTCACTCTCTCAGACACACTCTCACTCTCAGACACACTCTCACTCTCTCAAACACACTCTCACTCTCTCAGACACACTCTCACTCTCTCAGACACACTCTCACTCAGACAGACACACTCACTCTCTCAGACAGACACTCCCACTCTCAGACCTCACTCTCTCACTCTCAGACACTCTCACTCTCTCAGACAGACACTCTCTCACTCTCTCAGACACTCTCACTCTCAGACAGACACTCTCACTCTCAGACAGGCACTCCCACTCTCAGACCTCACTCTCTCACTCTCAGACCTCACTCTCAGACCTCACTCTCTCACTGTCAGACCTCACTCTCTCACTCTCAGACCTCACTCTCTCACTCTCAGACCTCACTCTCTCACTCTCAGACCTCACTCTCTCACTCTCAGACCTCACTCTCGCACTCTCAGACCTCACTCTCGCACTCTCAGACCTCACTCTCGCACTCTCAGACCTCACTCTCGCACTCTCAGACCTCACTCTCTCACTCTCAGACCTCGCACGCCCAGACCTCACTCTCACTCTCAGACCTCACTCTCACTCTCTCAGACCTCACTCTCTCACTCACTCAGACAGACACTCACTCTCTCAGACAGACACTCACTCTCTCGGACAGACACTCTCTCAGACAGACACACTCTCTCAGACAGATACTCACTCTCTCAGACAGACACTCACTCTCTCAGACAGACACTCACTCTCTCAGACAGACACTCACTCTCTCAGACAGACACTCTCTCACAATCTCAGACAGACACTCTCTCACTCTCTCAGACAGACACTCTCTCACTCTCTCAGACAGACACTCTCTCACTGTCTCAGACAGACACTCTCTCACACACTCTCACTCTCTCAGACACACTCTCACTCTCTCAGACACACTCTCACTCTCTCAGACACACTCTCACTCTCTCAGACACACTCTCACTCTCTCAGACAGACACACTCTCACTCTCTCAGACAGACACACTCACTCTCTCAGACAGACACACTCACTCTCACACTCACTCTCTCAGACCTCACTCTCAACTCTCTCAGACCTAACTCACTCTCTCAGACCTCACTCTCACTCTCTCAGACCTCACTCTCACTTTCTCAGACCTCACTCTCACTCTCTCAGACCTCACTCTCTCAGACCTCACTCTCTCAGACCTCACTCTCACGCTCTCTCAGACAGACACTCTCACGCTCTCTCAGACAGACACTCTCACTCTCTCTCAGACAGACACTCTCACTCTCTCTCAGACAGACACTCTCACTCTCTCAGACAGACACTCTCACTCTCAGACCTCTCACTCTCTCAGACCTCTCACACTCTCTCAGACCTCTCACACTCTCAGACCTCTCACACTCTCTCAGACCTCTCACACTCTCTCAGACCTCTCACACTCTCTCAGACCTCTCACTCTCTCACAGACCTCTCACTCTCTCAGACCTCTCACTCTCTCAGATGTCTCACTCTCTCAGATGTCTCACTCTCTCAGACCTCTCACTCTCTCAGACCTCCCACTCTCAGACCTCACTCTCTCAGACCTCACTCTCTCAGACCTCACTCTCTCACTCTCTCAGACAGACACTCTCACTCTCTCACACAGACACTCTCACTCTCTCTCACACAGACACTCTCACTCTCTCTCACACAGACACTCTCTCAGACCTCTCACTCTCTCAGACCTCTCACTCTCTCAGACCTCTCACTCTCTCAGACCTCTCACTCTCTCAGACCTCACTCTCTCAGACAGACACACTCTCAGACAGATACACTCTCAGACAGACACACTCTCACTCTCTCAGACACACTCTCACTCTCTCAGACACACTCTCACTCTCTCAGACACACTCTCACTCTCTCAGACACACTCTCACTCTCAGACACACTCTCACTCTCTCAAACACACTCTCACTCTCTCAGACACACTCTCACTCTCTCAGACACACTCTCACTCAGACAGACACACTCACTCTCTCAGACAGACACTCCCACTCTCAGACCTCACTCTCTCACTCTCAGACACTCTCACTCTCTCAGACAGACACCCTCTCACTCTCTCAGACACTCTCACTCTCAGACAGACACTCTCACTCTCAGACAGGCACTCCCACTCTCAGACCTCACTCTCTCACTCTCAGACCTCACTCTCAGACCTCACTCTCTCACTGTCAGACCTCACTCTCTCACTCTCAGACCTCACTCTCTCACTCTCAGACCTCACTCTCTCACTCTCAGACCTCACTCTCTCACTCTCAGACCTCACTCTCGCACTCTCAGACCTCACTCTCGCACTCTCAGACCTCACTCTCGCACTCTCAGACCTCACTCTCGCACTCTCAGACCTCACTCTCTCACTCTCAGACCTCGCATGCCCAGACCTCACTCTCACTCTCAGACCTCACTCTCTCAGACCTCACTCTCACTCTCTCAGACCTCACTCTCTCACTCACTCAGACAGACACTCACTCTCTCAGACAGACACTCACTCTCTCGGACAGACACTCTCTCAGACAGACACACTCTCTCAGACAGATACTCACTCTCTCAGACAGACACTCACTCTCTCAGACAGACACTCACTCTCTCAGACAGACACTCACTCTCTCAGACAGACACTCTCTCACTCTCTCAGACAGACACTCTCTCACAATCTCAGACAGACACTCTCTCACTCTCTCAGACAGACACTCTCTCACTCTCTCAGACAGACACTCTCTCACTGTCTCAGACAGACACTCTCACACACTCTCACTCTCTCAGACACACTCTCACTCTCTCAGACACACTCACTCTCTCAGACACACTCTCACTCTCTCAGACAGACACACTCTCACTCTCTCAGACAGACACACTCTCACTCTCTCAGACAGACACACTCTCACTCTCTCAGACAGACACACTCACTCTCTCAGACAGACACACTCACTCTCTCAGACAGACACACTCTCACTCTCTCAGACAGACACACTCACTTTCTGAGACAGACACACTCTCACTCTCAGACAGACACACTCTCACTCTCTCAGACAGACACTCTCTCAGACAGACACTCTCTCAGACAGACACTCTCTCACTCTCTCAGACACTCTCTCACTCTCTCAGACACTCTCTCACTCTCTTAGACACTCTCACTCTCAGACCTCACTCTCTCACTCTCAGACCTCACTCTCAGACCTCACTCTCTCACTCTCAGACCTCACTCTCGCACTCTCAGACCTCACTCTCAGACCTCACTCTCTCAGACACACTCTCACTCACTCAGACACACTCTCACTCTCTCTCAGACAGACACACTCTCACTCTCTCTCAGACAGACACACTCTCACTGTCTCAGACAGACACACTCTCACTCTCTCAGACAGACACACTCTCACTTTCTCAGACAGACACACTCTCACTCTCTCAGACAGACACACTCTCACTCTCTCAGACAGACACACTCTCACTCTCTCAGACAGACACACTCTCACTCTCTCAGACAGACACACTCTCACTTTCTTAGACAGACACACTCTCACTCTCTCAAACAGACACACTCTCACTCTCTCAGACAGACACACTCTCACTCTCTCAAACAGACACACTCTCACTCTCTCAGACAGACACACTCTCACTCTCTCAGACAGACACACTCTCACTCTCTCAGACAGTCACACTCTCACTCTCTCAGACAGACACACTCTCACTCTCTTAGACAGACACACTCTCACTCTCTCAGACAGACACTCTCTCACTCTCTCAGACAGACACTCTCACTCTCTCAGACACTCTCTCACTCTCTCAGACACTCACTCTCAGACCTCACTCTCTCACTTTCAGACCTCACTCTCTCACTTTCAGACCTCACTCTCTCACTCTCAGACCTCACTCTCGCACACTCAGACCTCACTGTCTCAGACCTCACTCTCACAGACCTCACTCTCTCACTCTCTCAGACAGACACTCTCTCAGACAGACACTCACTCTCTCAGACAGACACACACTCTCTCAGACAGGCACTCTCTCACTCTCTCAGACAGACACTCTCTCACTCTCTCAGGCAGACACTCTCTCACTCTCTCAGACAGACACTCTCTCGGACAGACTCTCTCAGACAGACACTCTCTCACTCTCTCAGACAGACACTCTCTCACTCTCTCAGACAGACTCTCTCACTCTCTCAGACAGACACACTCTCACTCTTTCAGACAGACACACTCTCACTCTCTCAGACAGACACACTCTCACTCTCTCAGACAGACACACTCTCACTCTCTCAGACAGACACACTCTCACTCTCTCAGATAGACACTCTCTCAGACACTCTCTCACTCTCTCAGACCTCACTCTCAGACCTCACTCTCTCACTCTCAGACCTCACTCTCTCACTCTCAGACCTCACTCTCTCACTCTCAGACCTCACTCTCTCACTCTCAGACCTCACTCTCGCACTCTCAGACCTCACTCTCAGACCTCACTCTCTCAGACCTCACTCTCACTCTCTCAGACCTCACTCTCTCAGACCTCACTCTCTCACTCTCTCAGACAGACACTCACTCTCTCAGACAGACACTCGCTCTCTCAGACAGACACTCGCTCTCTCAGACAGACACTCGCTCTCTCAGACAGACACTCACTCTCTCAGACAGACACTCTCTCACTCTCTCAGACAGACACTCTTTCACTCTCTCAGACAGACACTCTCACTCTCTCAGACAGACACTCTCTCACTCTCTCAGACAGACTCTCTCACTCTCTCAGACAGACTCTCTCACTCTCTCAGACACACTCTCTCACTCTCTCAGACACTCTCTCACTCTCTCAGACACTCTCTCACTCACTCTCTCAGACAGACACTCTCTCAGACAGACACTCTCTCAGACAGGGAGGAAAGGCAGGAGATCCGTGCAGGCTGCTCCCTGCACACAGACACACACACACACAAATAAACACACACACACACACACACACAAATAAACACACACACACACACACACACACAAATAAACACACACACACAAATAAATACACACACACACACACACACACACACACACACACAAATACACACACACACACACACACACACACAAATACACACACAAATACACACACACAAATACACACACACACAAATAAATACACACACACACAAATACACACACACAAATACACACAAATAAATACACACACACACATAAATACACACACACACACACACAAATAAATACACACACACACAAATAAATACACACACACACACACACACACAAATAAATACACACACACACACACAAATAAACACACACACACACACACACACAAATAAACACACACACACACACACACACAAATAAATACACATACACAAATAAATACAGACACACACACACAGACACACAAATAAATACACACACACACACACACACACACACACAAATAAATGAACACACACACACACACAAATAAATACACACACACACACACAAATAAATACACACACACACAAATAAATACACACACACACACACACAAATAAATACACACACACACACACAAATAAATACACACACACACAAATAAATACACACACACACACAAATAAATACACACATACACACACAAATAAATACACACACACACAAATAAATACACACACACACACACAAATAAATACACACAAATAAATACACACACACACACACACACACACACACACAAATAAATACACACACACACACATACACACGCACACACAAATAAATACACACACACACAAATAAATATACACACACACAAATAAATATACACACACAAACACACACACACACACAAATAAACACACACACACACACACATAAATACACACACACACACACACACAAATAAATACACACACAAATAAATACATACACACACACAAATAAATACACACACAAATAAATACATACACACACACACAAATAATTACACACACACAAATACACACACACACACAAATAAATACACACACACACAAATAAATACACACACACACACACACAAATAAATACACACACACAAATAAATACACACAAACACAAATAAATACACACACACACACACCGATGCACACACACATGCAGATACACACACACATTGGAGAGCAGTGGAGAGCAGAAGCAGCGACGGATGTGAGTGACTGTGGGGAGGTGGGGGAGGAAAGACATGCGATCCGTGCAGGCAGCTCCCTGCACACAGTCACTGTACAGGCAAATGTACACCTCTCTCTCCCTCCCCCCTACCTTCTCCTATCACCCCCCTACCTTTTCCTATCACCCGGGGCAGAAGGGGACGGGACACCGCACAGACAGAGGAGACAGGAGCAGGAAGGCAGACACACACACTCACCGTGTGCTCTGCACAAAGCGGAAGCCCCGCCCCTGGCTTCCTCTGACCTGCAGCCAATCCCCTGCGGCCCGGCCGGCATGAAGCAGTGATGGTGGGGAGGGATAATTGGAGGGAAATTTGGAGAGGCTAATCGCGGCGCCCCTCTAGGCAATAACTTGCTGGATATTCAATATTCTTGTTACATATACACCAGGCATCCTCTGGTGGAAGAAGTGGATACCAGATTACCACTGTTACTACATGTAATGTTCTGTAAATACTTAGATCAGGATTCTAGGATAGTGTCCAAGACACAGGCTAGGCAAGTGGAGAAGGAGTTCTATCTCAAATACTATAAGAATCTGATTAGCATCCTAGTCAGAGTGTATTTCAGGACCAATGGGAGTTTAGAAAAATGGTGAATATACGAAACCCTCATTCAGTCCCCTTGGGGATAGTGTCCTGAGGGTGTATATCCACCTTTCTCCTTTTTGAGCAAATCAACATCCCAGTCGCCTTTTCTGATACCTGGTGAGAACTGGTCAATTCCAATAAACTTAATTGAATTGGTGTTACCATTTTGACAGGAATTAATGTCTAGCCACAGGTGTGTCACTTTTGTTCTGTATAGTGCCTATGTGCTCCAAAATTCTTTGTTTAAAAAGTCTTCTGGTTTTTCCTACATATTTTTTACCGTAGGCACAAACCCCCAGGTATATGACCCCTGAGCTGAGGCAATTGATGAATTTACGTATGGTAAACGTTTTGGTATCATCGTTGTTATTCAATTCTTTCGTTACCTTGATTTTTTTACAGGCGTTAGACCTCCGACATGTGAATGTTCCCACTGGTTTAGGTGTTAACCAGGTACTTACTGAGGGTTCGGTGTAATGGCTGTGGACCAGGGAATCCTGCAGGTTCCTCGCTCTACAACTTACCATTGAGGGGTAGCTGTGTATCACCCCTTGGATATCTGGGTCTGCTGTGAGTATGTGCCAATGACGTTGTAAGACATTGCGTGCCAAATACCACTGGTTATTAAAACCACCAATAAAGCATATTATTTTACTTTCTGTGTTTGGTGTCCTTTCTTTCAGTAGATCAAGACGTGGGGTGTACTTAGCTCGTTTATATGCTCTTTTGATCACCTTGTTGCTATATCCACGATCTTTGAACCTTTGTGTCATGAGTTCTGCCTATTTTTCGAATTATATGTCGTTGCTACAATTCCGCCTCAACCTTAAAAACTGGCCAACTGCTATACCATGTACCAGTCCTCTGGGGTGATGGCAAGCTGCCATAAGTAGGCTATTGGTAGCTGTAAGCTTTCTATAGATGGTGCTTTCTAATTCACCATTGACTATCCTGATGTCTAGGAAGCAGATACTGTGTGGATCATACTCCAAGGTAAGTTTCAAGTTATGCGTGTTATTATTGAGAATGTTTATAAACTCTTTCAACAAGTCCACTGTGCCACGCCACAGTAGGAAAACATCGTCAATGGATCTTACCCACATTTCGATGTTCGGAGAATACTACCTCTGACTCCCACCAGCCCAGATACAGGTTGGAATATGAGGGAGCGCATTTCGTCCCCATAGCCGTCTCCTGTATCTGGTGGTAGTACTTATTGTTGAAGAGGAAGTAATTTTTCGTGAGTACGAATTCAAGTAGTCGTAGAACAAAGGCATTGTGTGTATCATGCCACTGCCCCCTTGTTGATAAAAAGTGTGATACTGCTGTTAGACCTGACCTGTGTCGTATACTGGTGTACAGCCCTTCGACATCAAGGCTAACCAGCAATGTGTCCTCTGAAGTAAAGACACCCTCAATTTTGTTGAGTATATCCTTCGTATCCTTGAGGTAGAAGGGCAGACTGACTACAAACGGCCGCAGTATCTGGTCTATGTATGAGCTGGCATGCTCCGTCAGGCTGCCTATGCCCGAGACAATCGGCCTGCCAGGTGGGGGTCTTTTGTTTTTATGTATCTTAGGGAGGCTGTAGAAGGTGGCCACCCTTGGGGTCTTGTTAAGGATATAGTCAAATTCCTTTTGTGAAATGACCTTGTTCTTGATACCCTCATGAAGAATGCAGGTCAGTGCCTTATTTTACTGTACAGTAGGATCACTCTCCAGTACTTCATAACAGGTAGTATCTGATAGAAGTCTCAGATTCTCTGTTTTGTAGTCCTCCCTATTCATAAGGACCACGTTCCCCCCTTGTCAGATGGTTTGATGACAATATTGTTGTTTTTTTCGAGTTCTGTCAGTGCTCCCCTTTCTTCATAGCTAAGGTTGTTGATGTATTTAAACTTATGTATGCCCTCAAGGTCCCTAGTAACAAGGTCGACAAAGACTTCAATATGGTTGAAATTTTCACTATATGGGATGAATTTAGACCTAGGTCTCAGGTCAGTGTATGGACCTTCCCCTTGTGCTCGATTGGCATCCTCCAATAGAGCTGCTAGGTTGTTCTCATTAGCTATATCCAGGGGCTCCTCACCATTCATGAGTGACCTATCTTCCCTTCTTTTAAAAAATTTGTGTAATTTCAGTTTTCGTGCGAATAGTTTAATGTCCTTTATCCACTCGAAGATATCTATATTGGTTGTGGAGGAAAAAGAGAGCCCTCTGCTTAAAACACTTAAATGATGTTTGTTAAGTGTTAAGTTGGTCAAGTTAATAACTCTTGATTTGTCAAAGTTATTTAATACTATGTCTGTTTCCCCCCCCCCTCTTGCCTTTGTTTGATAGTGTTTCTCGATTTCTTAGGACCCATGCCTTTTCCCCATCTTGTTTTCCTTTTCCTCTCCCCCTGAACCCTGGGGGTGCGCTGTTGGGGTCTAAAATGGGGACTACGTTGTGGTAGGCTATCTTGGTCCAGGGCTTGTCTCTCCTCCTCTCTGTCAGAGATCTCTGATTCAGTGGATGACTATGATGGTAGCTTTGAGATAATAATACACACCAAATATAACTGGGTTGAACTGAACGAGACTTAGATATGATAAAATATAATTTATTCCTTGAAAAAGGTGAACACACGAGATATACAAATAACAGACAAAATATGGACACTTACTTAAAGGTTAGGACAAGAAAGCCATCAGGATACAGGATGGGCCATTTCTTACATAATTCAGTTTCAGATGTTGACATCACAGCAATACATGAAGATCATACATGAAGACACGAAAGACATGAAGGACACATGAAGACATGAAGGACAATAGCCATAGGCTGAGCCTGGTTCTTATACAATTATTTCCCATTGAACACAACATAAACCCAGCCCCTCTCATAAATTAGTGGTGAGGTTGACAGTTTTCCTCAGAGTAAAACTCCTCCCACCCAAGGACGTTTAAAAACTGCTTTTCCTATCTAAATAACTTCATAACTTCAGTTCAGCAGTACTTGCTGGCACGCAAGACATATTAATACATTACGGCATGCATGACGCTCCCAATAAGACTAAATATTACCGTGTAATATTAAAATTAAGAGAGATATTAATATCTGTCTCTTAGTACCGGCGAGACATCGTGTGTCTGTAATCCTTATGTGCGAATCAGTCCCACGAATACACATATGTAGTTTTTAGCACGTTCAACCGAGGACATCTCATAATATTCTTATATTTAATAAGGTCACTCATTCTGATATCTCCATGCGTAACCACACCCCTCTCCCCCATCAAGAAATCCTTTGAAGCAGGGACTCCTGTGTAGTGAACATTTGTCACCGGTGCTATATTTCACACCCAATGCCCCAGCCTGGGTCTAGCTGTCTCTACCAGCCAGATGTGTTAACATACACCAAACCCCCTCTGTACTTTTCACACCCACCTTCAATCGAGCCTTTTGAAGCCCAGAGATTTCTGAAAAGACACCACGCATCCTAATGTATTTTCCTAAACTGCCGCTCATTAACCCCTTAAGCCCCAGTGTGTGTGTGGTGCAGACACTGGCCCAGAAACAATACATTTATACAGGGGAATAAACAGTTGGATGGCTGAAGCAAGGCAAAACCACATTACTGGACCCCAGTCCAGTTAACCCCTTGCTTCCCTGATGACAATGACTCTTGATGGTGACTGGGTGCCTTTTTTGCCTTGCTTTTGTTGGAAAATTTATGGTGAAATACCTTCCCCTCCCTGAAGTCTTTTGTGTCTCTGACAATTTTTTTTCTTTTGCGTTCTTTAAGCTCTGAGGAAAACTTGTCCATGTTGATATTCAATTTGTTCTCCAAATCAGTACATTGGTCGTTAGATTTCCAGATAGTTACGGCCTGTAATTGGGCCTCTAGATCTTTGTTAATGCTTATGAGACTTTCTTTCTGATGATTTACTAACAACTGCATCAACATGATGGAACATTGTGTCAAAACAAGCTCCCAGAACCTGTTGAATTTCTCGCCTGTTATGTGGTGGGCTGGTGGGTACATTAACTCTCAACCCCCTAGGTACTAGGTCAGCTTTGAGATAATTCTCCAGGCTGAAAATTTCCCACCAGGTTTTTAGTTGTGACCTGTACAGCTTGTCTAAACGATAGAAATAGTTCCCTGTATCTGGTTCTTCCACTGGTTCCTGAGCTCTATATTCCTCTGAAAATAAACTCTATGCTTCCGCCTGCCAATCCTGGAAGTTGGGAAATCCTAGCAAGGATCACATAGCGTTTAATAATCGTTTTAATACCCTTTATTTTAAGTTTGGATATTAAAGTTTACATTTGAACTATTTCACTTATCATCCAGCTGGTGTATGAGTGCCCATACTAGGTTTCTTCCTCTTGTTTGTCCTACTTAACTATATTACCTAGGGAGCACCTACACCATACCTTACTACTGGCAGCTGCGGGGGTTCTCCTACTAGTATGCCAAATAAAAGCCTAAGAATTAGGGAGAGTGGAAATACTGCAGCATGCTGATCCACTATCCGTATGAACAGAAAGAAAGTATGTTAAGTGATTGTGTTCAAAACAACACCATGTGCTAATCACTTTGAAGAGTTGGACCATGGGAGTGGTGAGTTTGGGGTTAAATGGCTTTACTTCTACACATACTGGCCATTTATATATTTCCGAGAAAGGCTTTTCAACAGCACTAACTCCACCTCACAGCCGGTGCATCTGTGTAGCGTCCCAAAACATGACAGGGGTTAAGCTGTTTGCCAAAACAGGCATTGAAGTCATAACTATGTCTTGGCCATCAGCAACAGCTACACGATTTCTTCTTCCTAATCTGAACAATAACCATCCATCACGTTCCACCCACTCTATGATCAAATATGACAATGTCCTTTTGCGGCTGGAAAAGCAGGGATGAGCTCACAGAGCCTCTAAATCAGTGTACAGCAAATAAAAATATCACATGTGATCACAAGTGATATTTTTATTTGCTGCACACAGTACGGTGGAGGGTTTTTGTCACTTTTTTTTACCCACCATAATTTATTTAATGTGTGGTTGAAACTTATCCCAGCTTCATATTGCAAAGCTATTATAACCTGCCTCACACTGATGAGACCCAAAAGTTTGAAACAGCTGTCTGTGAGGAAGTTTTACTGGCTATAGAGTTCTGTAACACAGGCTGTGCTGAGAAGCTATGTAATATGGCAGACATACATTTATAGGGCTCCATGTTAAAATGGATTAGAAGTAAAAGATGACACGGTGTACTCATTTGCATGTTATTACCCAGAATGGTAGAGTTTCTCCCATCAAGGAGGATGTGGCCGTGCACTGCATTCACTCAGGCACCAAGAAAAAGCAGATGTCGCTGGGTCACTTACCGTAAAAATTGTATTTATTGTAGTCTGCAATCCATAAAAAAACAGCTGCAAGTACCTCGAGGAGAACGCTCTGACGCGTTTCGCGCAGACGGGCACTTTGTCAAAGAGTATTTTATACCAATATATAATAGTGCCTACTCACATGCTCTTGAACTCTGTTTTGGGAGGGTTTTCTTCCTCCGTTCTTTTATCGTATTACCCAGAATCCCTGGCTGCAGTGGAAAAATTGTATGCTGAGGGATATTATTATTACTCTTATTATGGGTTTTGAAGCACAAAGTGTATCACTACATTTCAAACGATTCCATAACTCTAATCCCACGGGGCCTATCTTTCTAGGTATAGATTTGATTCAACCCTTTTGGAGGGGGCAATAGATTACAGCATCTCTCCCAACGAGAGTCTTTTTGGATCTTTAAACTACAAACTGTGGCACCTAAAGGCTTGAATGTAAATTTTGACTTCAATGCCTTTTTAACTTAAATATAATTGCAGGATTCATTTATCCTTTAATTACATCTCTTCTCATTATGGTGTTGGTTTTCTCCATAATTTTATATATTTTCATTTTTTTTTATCCTTTTAAAATATTTTGGGGTTTTATTATTAGTGTTATTATTCACTATAATAAATATGATTGTTTTCACTCTTTTACCTTTTAAAATGGTTTAACCTGTGATTATTAACACGTCTCTTTTCTATTTTTTTTGTTTTGCTTATTTCGTTTAATTACATCTTGCAGCATTATTCAGCATCCTCATTTTGTCATTAGTGATTTCATCACTCTGTGTTTTTTTTGTATTGTTTGATCGGACATGTTTGCGTAGTGACATCATTAGATGGACTACAAGAGGGACCCTATTCCCTCAAGAACAGAACCCCTGATGAAGCTCTTCAATGAGTGAAACGCGTAGGGTGTTTCAACCACTGCAAAAACATGTTCCGAGTGAGCAACAGCTGAGTTTCCCTGTGTACTTGTGTCCCTCGGTGAACTCTCTCTCTCCTCGCTTACCTCCGCCCACATCCGTGACGTCACTGGACTGCGCGGGCCTGCGACAAGCAGCTGGGCTGATGGAGAGAAAGAGCACTAAGAAGAGCCAGTGTTCCCCTGCAACTCTACACATGTCCATCTGCATTTAACTCACTGTCTTTGTGTAAGTGCATTACTTCTCTTTCCGTGCTGTATACAATTGTATTGCACTATTTTTGCTTCTTCCTTTTTCCATATATTTGGCTTTGCTTGCACCAAGCCTTGGATCAAGGACCATCTTATCTGGACTATATCTCTACTGATTTACCTTGATCCTATACCATGTGAGTTGGAGATTCTACTTTTTTTACTTCACCACTTTCCCATATTTACCAATGTTGTGATTTTTTGTAATATTTTTGTGTGTTAATTACACACTCTCCAGTGGTCTTACATCTTGTTATCTTACTGCATTTTTCCTGTGTTGTCTGAAAACAACATTTTCTCAGAGCTGCAGTTCTACCAGAAGCTTTGAATGACTAATTTATTATCTTTGAGTCACTTTTTACTGTATATGTGTATTTTTCATTATTTATATTAATTCAGATCTTATTATTTGGTCCTTTATATATTAGTTTTGCAAGTCATTTATTTGTGCTTGCTACAAAAAGCACTCATATGCTAAGGCTGCGTCCCCGCTTGACGCGTTCTCTTCTGTGAGTGTAAATCAGCCCATTCGCGCTCACTCATCGCGCGCTCGTGCACGGGCACGTACGCTCTCCCAAGCTCTGCGCTTCGGTAGACAAAATATTTGGAGATTGACGCGTGCTCAGCTGAGGTAAGTGCACACACACACACAGCCATACATTCACACACACAGCCACAGCCACACACACACACAGAGCCATACACACACAGAGCCATACACACACAGAGCCATACACACACACAGCCGTACACACACAGAGCCATACACACACACAGCCATACACACACACAGCCATAGACACACACAGCCATACACACACACAGCCATACACACACACACAGAGCCAAACACACACACACAGCCATACACTCACACACACAGCCACACACACACACAGAGCCATACACACACAGAGCCATACACACACAGAGCCATACACACACAGATACACACACACTGCCATACACA
This sequence comes from Ascaphus truei, assembly GCF_040206685.1. Taxonomy (NCBI): domain Eukaryota; kingdom Metazoa; phylum Chordata; class Amphibia; order Anura; family Ascaphidae; genus Ascaphus; species Ascaphus truei. The sequence goes on along the minus strand of NC_134494.1, from coordinate 23,185,347 downwards.
CACACAGCCATACACACACACACACAGAGCCAAACACACACACACATTACACACACAAATAGCCCCGATCCATGCCCCCAGCTCCCGCTTGCAAAATTAGGTAGGACACCCTGCGCTCATGCTTTGGGTGTTGGTGACGTCACCAACTCTCAAGCATGAGCGCGGTCAGCACCAGCGGGAACGCAGCCTAAGGCTACGCTTAGAGTACCGGCGACGGTCAGGCGACGGTCGCTGGAGAATCAAATCGAGATGACTTCCAGCGATCACGACCAATCCGTCGCTCCGTTGCGTCGCGCTTACTATAAGCGCACGCGACGGCGGCAATGCATTTGTTTTGCCGTGACATCGCGTCACTGTCGCCGGCACTATAAGCGCAGCCTAAGAGATAATGGGGGAAAGCAGGCTTGCAGACCTGTCTGAGACATGTAACTGTGCTCACATGTGAGATTTTTATTTGCTGTACCTTATTCCATGCTAAGCATAGGTTGCAATTCCTACATTTCTGTTTAACGGGGAGAGAAATAACATTCTCACTAATGGTAAAGGTAATAAAGTGTGTAACCTGAAAAAAATTGAAAGCGATAGTAAAGGCAAAGTATAATTTCAGTGGCAATGTATTACCGCTTACAACGGCAGCATTACATTTTTATGTGTGTTGCAAACTAAAATAGCTCTGTACAAAGGTGACGTCAAGAGAGCCCTCCCATGTGATGAGCTTGGTTGTTTTTTTGGAGGGATTGGTGCTTGAAATGTTTTTAACACCTCATCAAACTGGCCACATCATTCCCCGCCCTCAAGATTGCATTCAAAGCTCAACTTGGGGAAGAAGCCAATTCTGCTCCTCCCTGACTCCTCTGAAGTCGATGATGTCTCCTGCCCCTTGTGTAATTTCACACTTCCTTCCATCTTCCATCAGTTCCTACAGTCAACGAACCATACATGGAATTTGTTCACCCACTGTGTCTCTATATGACTGTGTCTCAAGTGCTACATAGTATCATTTTGTACTAAGGTGCACAAATATTTGTGCCATCAAATAAACTTTATTCATTTAATACTTTCACTAATATAAAACATTGCTGTCTAGCTTTCAAAGGGATATTTGTATATCGTAGGAATCATAGCTGAAATGAGAAAGCAAGTCAAATATTGATTATTATTATTATTATTGCTTAATAAAAAAAAAAAAAACTAAAGAGAATGTAGTAATGTACTAAGGTAGGTGATCCTAAACAACCAAGCACATACATGAAATGTTTGTAAATTGAATGTATAACCTCTGTTCATTTATTGTTACCATGTATTACTCCCCAATATTAGGAAGATACGCCCTTTCCTTTGTTGCTTGACTGCTAAAACTCTCACACAGGCCCTGATTCTCTCCCATCTCGATTACTGTAACCTCCTGCTGTCCGGCCTTCCTGCCTCTCACCTACAATCTATCCTAAACGCTGCTGCCAGAATCACTCTACTCTTTCCTAAATCTGTCTCAGTGCCTCTCCTGCTGAAATCCCTCTCCTGGCTTCCGATCAAATCCTGCATCTCACACTCAATTCTCCTCCTCACTTTTAAAGCTTTACACTCTTCTGCCCCTCCCTACATCTCAGCCCTAACTTCTCGCTATGCACCATCCCGACACTTGCGTTCCGCTCAAAGATTTATTCTCTCTACCCCCTTTGTATCCTAAGCCCTCTCCCGCCTTAAACCTTTCTCACTGACTGCCCCACACCTCTGGAATGCCCTTCCCCTCAACACCCGACTAGCACCCTCTATGTCCACCTTTAAGACCCACCTTAAAACACACCTGCTTAACGAAGCATATGAGTAGCTCCGCGGCTAATACTATACACATGATACATAAAGCTTGGCCCCTTTCAGATGCACTTACCAGAACGCCCTGCTACTGTCTCTGTATGTTCCTCCTACCAATTAGATTGTAAGCTCTTCGGAGCAGGGACTCCTCTTCCTAAATGTTAATTTTTAAGTCTGAAGCACTTATTCCCATGATGTGTTATTTGTACTATTTGTTATTTATATGATTGTCACGTGTATTACTACTGTGAAGCGCTATGTGCATTAATGGTGCTATATAAATAAAGACATACATACATGTATTGTCACCATAACACTGTGCCCAGGACATACATGAAAACGAGAGGTAACTCTCAATGTATTACTTCCTGGTAAAACATTTGATAAATAAATAATGCTGATCTTTGTTCAATAAGGATGTTTGGTTTCTATGATCCTGTCTACGTTTCTTCTAACCTGCATATCCCTTTTTTCTTTGCGCCCCCCTGCCTGCTCTCCCACCCTGCTCGCGCACTGAGTGTTCTCAGTAAAGGATAATTGTTGCTGAATTGTAAAAACTAAGGCCCGGCATCCCGTCCAGGTCATGTGGGCATGTTACAGAGCAGCAACTGACCGATATGTAGATGACCCCAATAAAGACTGATATATATAAACAAGACTCCTAGATACTTGATAGTATTGCTCCCCCACACAATATTCTGGAATGTGGAGGGCAAGGAGTCCACCTGTAAAGGGACCCACCAAAAGGCCGGAACACTTGGACCAGTTGATCTGAGCTGAAGAGGCTGCTGTATAGACCTCTTGGCACTCTTGCGCCCGCTCCAGATCAGCTAGGTCCTGGGCCACGAGTACATCATCAGCATAAGCTGATAGGACTACCCTCATGTCGGGTTCTCGCAGCACTAGCCCAGTGAGCCTCTTCCTCAGTAGGCAAAGGAAAGGCTCGATGGCCAGCGCACAGAGTTGCCCAGACAAGGGGCAGGAAACCAGAGAGCCCGGGAAGGTGACAAAAATGTATGTATATGTGTAAAGTTGTATTTGTGCGTATGAGTATTTGTGTATATTACACATAGCACCATTACTGTTTGTGAATGGAAGCCAGATTATAGTTTTCAATTATTATATAAACGTAACCAAAAGGACGAGTTCGTCCAAGTAAACGTAATATACACAGCTATGTCCCCGGAGGCCCCCGGCTGTCACCACTCTGAATATCTGGTATTTCGCAAAAACTCCTGTATAATTGTTCAACATAGATTCGGACAGATCTGCTGCTGTTCAAGTCCATGTTTTGAGAAGACGTGCCTGGGATACCACTTCTTTCCTCTGCAGCAAGTGACCTGAAATGCAAACCATCCTGGACAACAGATATGGGGAGCTGCCGGCGAAGTCTTCCTTCTGCGATCGTTTTGACAGGCCGCTGAGCTCAGACAGTGCATCACACACACGATGCCTAAATGATGAAGAAATTCCACTGATGTAAGGATATTTTTGCAAGTCTGCAGCACTTGGCAGGCTCTTTGGCATCTTTAAAATCAGTCATGAACATTTCAGCAAACTTTCTGGAAATGATTTCCAGCGAGCGGATTGCTTCGAGCTACCCAGCAAGTATCCCACATCTTTCCATTGGGGAGCAGCTGTTTCTTTACGCTCCAGCACAGCCCTACAGATGGGATTGATTCCTAGCCCACATGTCCTGTGCAAAATGTCAGTAAGTGGAGAAAATGTGCGGATGGTTATCCCGACTAAGCTATATCACTCGAAGCAAGTTACAATCTGTGATATTAGTGGTGGTGCACAGTAAGTGTCTGACGCTGACTTGTAAAAAAGCTTCGCAATATTACCGAGCCACTTGTGAGCGCACACACTCGGCACAGACAGGTCTGCCACCCTGATTGTACCCATTGTCTCTTAGCACACAACGCTTCCTGGCAGGGGATTCTGGGTAGTGACATGCAAATGAGGCACTTGCAGTGTGACACGTTTTGCTTCTAATCCATTTTAACATGGGACCCTTATAAGCATTTGCCTGCCGCATTTCACAGCTTTTCAGCACATCCTGGTTACAGAAGTGTATAGCCAGTAAATCTAACAATAACCCTCAGAGTTTGATCTAGAGACCTTGCTGGTTCCTCTTCCTCATCAGTGCCTGATGTGAAGACCCTGTCCAGCAACGAATAAGGGCTCGGATTATAGGATCAGCTTCTGCTGTGCAGCTCTTCAGCTATTGGCTGTTCCTTCTTTATAGGCCTAGCGATTGCCTCTGCAAATCGTCTGAGCATAATAGTATTTTACTTGTGACGTCGTGCTGGTCGCAAGCACACTGTTTTGCCTTGTCCTGCCTTGCTTTGCTGTGCCTTGTTCTGCCTTGCTTTGCTGTTTTTATCTTGCAGTTCTTTACCTGAACCCTGGATCCTGTCTATGACCAACCGACTCTCTCCAACCCTCGACTACGGCTAGTGACCCCAACGATCCATACTCTCTCCTACCTCCGACCACGACTAGTCCTCACTTCTCCAACCCCGACCCAGATACTCAGGACTGCGAATCTGCATTCCGGACGCGTCTTCGCGGCTCCAGGTCGGTGGTTCTATATCCCCATCTCAGCCTCGCAGTTCAGTCCAGTTTGTGGCGAGCACCCATTACATATGCCACCAGACCACCATTGTAGGGACCTGCACAGGATGACAGGTAATGGGAGCCTCGATAGAAGGTGCACCCCTAAACATAGTCCTGGTAGGGGTATGGAATTAAATCCAAGCTTTTGGAGTAAAGGAGTGCACATTCACATCACCAATGGAAACTATAATAAGTGACAAAGCCATGTGTGCCTCCCTTGGCAGTTGCCTGAGCCCCAGGGAAGAAGTCTGTATGAGTTAGAACTCTCAATAAAGGCAGTCCTGTTTGTGCACCAAAGTTCCTGGCGCCCCTTTAGCCCACCTTCAATACTTACATAGCCAGCCAGCCCGGACGCCAGCACCCGGAGAAATGGTACGAGAGTCTGTGCACCAACATCTGCACCTTTCCACACTACCTCACTGCAACAACTCCTTTTGAGCCGGGCAAGGAGGGGTTACATATGGAACCCCAAACCTCTCTAATAGCGCGTCTGAAATAAGATGCATTGTAAGGAACCCCAACCCTCTCTAATAGCGCGTCTGAGATCAGATACATTGTAACGAACCCCGACCCTCTCTAATAGAGCGTCGGAGATCAGATACATTGTAAGGAACCCCAACCCTCTCTAATAGCATAGAAATGTTCCAGAGCTGCTCCAAGAAATGACTGATGCTGCCAAAATTGTGCACATATATATACTCTACAGTAGATCCAAGAGATAGTTCAATAAATGCACTCCCGTTCAGTCTCCCAATGTTTGGTGCATAAAATGAATGAAAGCAGTAGTACTGTGTGTCAGTGACTCACCTCCGGAACGGGGCTAGAGTGTGGTAAGGGGGATATGGAAACTCGGTGCAGCCGTGTCCCCTACAAGGGAACTGTAAGCGGTCTTAAGACACACTGATCCTCCGCCACTGCCCTCACATAACCGGTGTCACACACTGCAAATAAACCCCGCTGGGGGGGGGAGAGTTACTCACAATCTTGACACGCCGGGTCCAGACTTCAGAGCTCCCAAGCTGACTCCCAAGCTGACGTCAGGCTCCACTGATCCGGAAGTGCTTTGATGCGAGCTCCAGCCAGGGTAAGATCAACAGAGATAGGGTTTTCAGGCGGTTCACTGCAGTCGCAGGGGCATAAAAATAGAAATCCTCACGCAATCAATTAAAAAGGTTGTTTATTGAGTGCATTGGCACAGAAAATGCTCTGCTACAGAGAAAACTCTGACGCGTTTCTAGGGGATAAATGAGTACTGCTATGGGGTTAACATGGGTCTTGCATTTAGGGTCTAATTAACTCATTATTCACCTGCTGGGTTAGTGAATCAAGCAATTTACCTTACCCAATAGCATTTTGTGTCTCACTATATAGGCATCACTGGGGACAGTACCAGATACTGTTTGACAAAGTCCCTACCTGCAGACGAAACGCGTCAGAGTTTTCTCTGTAGCAGAGCATTTTCTGTGCCAATGCACTCAATAAACAACCTTTTTAATTGATTGCGTGAGGATTTCTATTTTTATGCCCCTGCGACAGTAGTGAACCGCCTGAAAACCCTATCTCTCTCTAATAGCGTGTCTGGAATCAGATGCATTGTAAGGAACCCCAACCCTCCCTAATAGCGGGTCTGAGATCAGATGCATTGTAAGGAACCCCAACCCTCACTAATAGCGGGTCTGAGATCAGATGCATTGTAAGGAACCCCAACCCTCACTAATAGCAGGTCTGAGATCAGATGCATTGTAAGGAACCCCAACCCTCTCTAATAGCGCGTCTGAAATAAGATGCATTATAGGGAACCCCAACCCTCTCTAATAGTGCGTCGGAGATCAGATGCATTGTAAGGAACCCCAACCCTCCCTAATAGCGTGTCTGGAATCAGATGCATTGTAAGGAACCCCAACCCTCACTAATAGCGGGTCGGAGATCAGATGCATTGTAAGGAACCCCAACCCTCCCTAATAGCGCGTCTGGAATCAGATGCATTGTAAGGAACCCCAACCCTATCTAATAGTGTGTCTGAGATCAGATGCATTGTAAGGAACACCAACCCTCTCTAATAGTGTGTCTGTGATCAGATATATTGTAAGGAAAAACACTGTCCTAGATGAAGCTAGAAAGTTTGCTCGCTGCATGAGAGACAGAACACTAACTTGAACATCCGACACTGACGTCAAAGAGGGAAATTTTGTCAATGAAAAGGAAGTGATTTTTAAGCAGCAGTTCATCATAGCAGGGGAGAAAAAAACCTTGTTTAACACATACTTTTCGAGGATGTTTCTTTTGGACTAGGAGATTGCTGTAGGCTGTGTATTAATCGTTTTTCATGCTAAACTACATAAAAAGAAAGGAGTAGCTTTAACCCCATGGCAACCGAAAAAGTAATCTGAAGGTAACCAACTGGTAGCCAACGGGTTGGTTTAAAGGATTATTTCATTCATTAGAAATCTTTTATTTCAGATTTACTCAGGGGATAATCAACAAAAAAAAATGAAGTTGGCATTTTAGGCACTTTTCTTCACACTAAAATCTAGGCGTTTACTGATTAAATTCGGAGTATAATATTGAATTTATAATACGGTAAGACAAAAACTCAAGACAGCAAATTTGACATCTCCTCTAAACAGCGGCCTTTTCCTTTTTATTGAAGATGTTAAATAAAACTTTGCAAACCCAACGCACTTATCTCAGATTACCAAAGGACAGTGTCAGGGATGGGACCCCCTACTTCTCTGCGTCACGTGACTGGGGGATTTAAATCCTGCTAGGGGATACCCCATACTCGGGCCTGTATCTCGGGAAGTAGGGGGTCCCCAAAGCTGAAATCTATGCGGTTCAGCTCCCGCACACTAGTATTAAAACCGAATAAATAAATAAAAATGTATTTACCATAGCGGCTAGCCGCTAAGGTAATGAAGCTGCATTAATTAAATTTTTTACTAATAGTGTACGTGAGCAGGGGGTCTCCTGAGCTGAACCGTTTTGTTGATACAGACCCCGGTATGGGGTATGGGACAAAATATTGCAAGATTTTAAAGTTCAATAAGCTTATTACTGTTTAGTGAATAGCATTTACTGGCAAAAAAAGGAATTTTGCCCTTTTTTTGGCTAGTTGAACGACTTTACTGCCGCAGGCTGTTAAAGGTAGTTAATAAGCCGTTAGAGCACAATACTGCACTGTTATCACTGTTTAGTGACCAGCAAAGCAGGCAGTATCGCTCTTTAAGGGCATTTACTGTAATCACCATTAAACCACTTATCACTGTTTAGTGAATAGGCCCCTTAGTGTTGTAGTATTGAAGCAGGGGGTCTCCGGAGCTGAACGACGTTAAACCTCTGTAAAGGATCCCAGTAATGGCAGCGTTTAAATGACCCGTGTCACGCAAGCCAATAGGAAGCCAGGATGTCATCCCTTGGGGCTTTCTATTGGCTCGCGTGACTGGGACATTTAAACCCGCAGAGAGATACCCGCAATAATTATCTCGGGATGCAGGGGGTACCCGAAGCTAAAATTCATGCAGCTCAGCTCTGGAAACCCTGTTTGTATTCTATACCTCTAAAAAAAAATATATAAAAAATGTAAAAAGGAAAGCAGGATCGCTGCTTTAATGCTTACAATATCTCAAATGAGTTCAAAATCTATTATGGCTACCTACTGACACCCAACGAGAAAGAAGAGTTGTTTCAATCCCTCTCATCCCTAGTTTGTATTATTTAGTGTAATGTATGCATATATGATGTTTAAAACATTTTTGGGGTATACATTTCAGAAACTTGTCTCTTTTCTCCTTGACAATCTGACAAGACTTGATGTATCGCTTTGCAGTGAATTAGAGCACTTTGAGCATGATATATCGCTTTGCAGTGAATTAGAGCACTTTGAGCATGATATATCGCTTTGCAGTGAATTAGAGCACTTTGAGCATGATATATCGCTTTGCAGTGAATTAGAGCACTTTGAGCATGATATATCGCTTTGCAGTGAATTAGAGCACTTTGAGCATGATATATCGCTTTGCAGTGAATTAGAGCACTTTGAGCATGATATATCGCTTTGCAGTGAATTAGAGCACTTTGAGCAGCAGAGAGGTTAATCTGCACTAAAGAAATTAATCTATGCCCATAAATCATTAAAAATTATGTCTTGCAGCTTGAAAGCCCATTCCGCACTTTGCCCAGGTGAACTCGCCAACTTCATAAATGCATGAATGGAAGCGCTTGTTCCCCTCAGATAGGAAACCTGGTAGGCGATACCCTGTGCCAAAACTAAAGAATGTGAAGGCTAATTGAGGTCCATCATTCGTAAGTATTACCTGATATGCAAATTTTACATTTTTAAAAGGTTGTTTTATGGCAAGGAATTGAATCTGCTCATTAAGCAGGCTTCAGAGCACAACATACAGCTCTACCCCCTTATAACGCTGTGCTGGGGTCCAAAGGATCACATGGCGCTATAAGCGGATCGCGTTAGAAATAATGTACAATTGTATGCATTGTACAATAAAGTATATAAGACACCAACAATCGTGTTGCAAAGTATTGATAAATACGAAAATTGGGAGCCACGCTTGCATCGCGTTATAAGCGGATTCGCGTTGTAACGGATCGCGCTATAACGGGGTTGAGCTGTATGTGGCTTAATTTTCGGAGTATTTGGCCGAACACCTAGACAAGTGACTGCTTTTCCAGTTAGAAGCAAAACATTGTGCAGTGTTATTTTGTTATCTAATATGCTCTGAACTGACCAGACCTTTGTATTTGGCGGATCAGATGTTCAGAAGACTTTCTCAGTGTATTCCCTTTGAAATTATTTACGATACGGGCAGATTATTGGTCGCTAAATCTACAGAATCAGCGTTTTATTCTAAGCCATTTTTATGTAGACCTTTTTCTGAACCCTCCCAAAGGAACTACTGGTCGCTGTACAACACCTGCGCCTCCATGAGATCTGAGCCTCCGCTAGCTGGGAGCCTGGGGTAACACTCATACACTTACTTAGCGCAGCGCCTCCACTTACCCAGGATCCCCGTGATGTGAGATTCCCCTGGGCAAGAAATACATACACATGTAATGCAAACAACTTTACTGTCTTAACGATAATGCAGAGTAACCTTATCACTCTATAATGCAACAGGTAACCTTAGTGGCCAAGCCACTCTCATCAGTAGTAACGTGTCCATCCCCTCACCGCGTGCCCCACACACCGTGTCCATGTATGATACTATATGGTATAGGCTCAGTCTTGTAACCACTCGCTCAGTGTTCCTACAAAGAGTTTAGCCTAAGGCGGGATCAGCGCCTGATGACCGGTGTTGGTGCACTTGATGATATAGTACCTGCCGAGCACTCCAGTGCTCGGATCTGCAACTGCTTAACAAAGGATCCGTCGAGTTCCGGCCCGACACCCAGGATCCACCATCCGGGAAGACCCCAACAAGATGGCCTGTGCAACCGCAACGAAGAGCAGCGCCCAACCTTCTGCACGGGTACGCAGCGTCAATGGAGTCCCTATCTGACTCCGTGAACTAACGTGACACTCGCTGTACTATAGGCCGTCCCTACAGCACAGCAACCTTGAATGGCTTTAGGGGAAACTCCTAGGGCCTGCGGGGTAGCCTATCCTATGCAGGTGGGTCACTGACCCCCTGCACCCACACTACCTCTCCCGTACCCACCCAGGTCCCCTCTGGCTAACTTCTCCCTAACCTCTGCAGCAAACACACTGCACACACACTCAACCTGCAGCAACCCACTCCACTGCACACACTCTGCCTACTTGTCAGCGCTCACAGCACTACCAGCCGTGACACTGACAAGACTGCACCCTCACACACCTAAGGGCAGAGTCCCTAACCTAGGGCCCTCCCTCAGTACCTACCCACTACCCTGGTGGGGATTGGGGCCTGCCTGGGACTTGGGGATCCTTACTTGGTGCAGGAGCCACTTGCTCCTTACACCCTTCCTTCCCTTCCTGCTCCCAGCTCCAACTGCCTGCTCCAAAGCCCGCGAAATGTATCTATATGCTCCTCCAGGGAATCCTGGGCCCTCATCGGCCACTATGAGGCACCTGGTGCCTGCCTCGCTATGCTCCATGGGAGTTGTAGTCCCGTGGAGCCTGTCTTGGCATTGGGGCCGCGTGCGCGCTTCTCCTGCACATGCGCGAGTCTCTAAGGGCCGCCGCAACTCCCTGACTGTCCCTGCGCATGCGCGATCACTCCTACGCTCGCGCAACTCATCATGGCGGCCCCCGCTAGCCGGGTGCGCCGCTGGGACTCTGAGCGCTCCAAGCGCTCCCTGCACTGACCCCCACCCTCGTGAAGTTCTGGCGGGTCCGTCGCTGCCTCCGGCGGCACCCGCGACCGCTCGGCACTCGCAGAGGGGGGACCAGGAGGACAAAATGAGACCGGGGATACATTTACAATTAAGTAAAAATAAATCAGGGGTCTGAAACTCGGTCCTCAAGGGCGACCAACAGACCAGGTTTTACGGATCTTCCTGCTGCAGCACACGTGGCTGAGTCTGGGCTGAAGCAGGGATATCCGTAAAAACTGGCCTGTTTGTGGACCTTGAGGACTGAGTTTGAGACCCCGTGCCCTAAATCCGGAACTCAGCAATTTCCATGAGAATCCCAAAAAACCATATGGGATTTCCCCCGTTTCTTGTTTTTTCCTCCAGTTCAGTTTCTTCTTTGTTGGACTGTTGAGCTCCAAGGGGCGGGAGTTTTTTTTAGCGCGCATGCCAAGCAAGAAGCCATCACAGACGCATATGAAATGCGAATGAGGATTGTTTTGACCAACAATATATTTTTGTTGGTTGCTAGAACCTTAGAGTAATTATACATGACAGGCTGCAGAAGAACCTCTGCGGAGCATAATATTCTCGTGTATTTGAGCTGCAATCCTATGTTGCTGATGTGGATAAAATAAAACGACAACTGTGACGCTAGGGGCAATAAGGCGATCATATTAAAGGTTAAGCACAGCCGTTGGTTACTACCAGTCAAGATGGATATTCAGGTTTTCAGTGATAGGCCGCACTTATAGTGCCGGCGACGCGACCGATGACGTCACCCGTCGACCATTGCGAAAGTTGCATTTAACGTTTAGCTGACGTCGCTGGCTACAAGGCCAGTGATGTCAAAAAACGGGGAGGGCAGGGGGACGGAGAAGCTCTCTGATTGGCCGCAAGGGGAGGCCGTTGCCGAAAAAATCAAATATCAGTGACTACCAGATTTTTGGTAGCACTGTCGCTCTGTCGCGCCGTCGCGTGCACTATAAGCGGCAACGACAGCGACAATGCATTTGTTTTGACGCGACGGTCGTGTCGCCACCGCCATCGCACGCACTATAAGCGCAGCCTTAGTAGCCATCTTATTGTGGCTAAAATGGCTGACTTGTGTCATACTGTGAACTCTGTAGCAGTTGTTTCTCCCATGCATATATAATGTCATGTATTCAAATTACTCCTTTGTGTGCTGAGTGGGTATTTTACTTAGCCAGCTGGCACACAAAGGAAACTGGGCCCAGTACCACCTGATGCAATTCCTAGTGGTCAGTTTGGATGTCTCACTCTCCTAAAGCACTGTCATCTCCCACGGCCCTGATTGCCCCTTCACAGGCTCACACATATGTAAATGGTATGTTCTATTAAAATACAAGTATGTGCCACTTTGGTGCACCATTAATGCATCAAAATGTCTGTGAAGTAGACGCAAACAATTCTTAAAGCATTCATATGTATGAACATGACTTAGATTGTAAGCTCTTAGGGGCAGGATCTCCTTTATCCGTATGTTGTCATTTACCTGTTTCAACTATCCCCATTGTTTATAATGTATATTACAGACTAAAGCTGTAACATTCCGGGCATTATTGAAATCCCCGCTCTCTGATTGGTTAAAATTCCGCGCATTATTCATTCAGTAATGCCCGGAATTTTTGGCAGCTTGCCAAGTTTTTATTTCTAGCCAATCAGCTTTTCCTTTGTCAGAACAGCTCTAAGACAGGGCAGGGGATTGGTCAGGAGGCAGCAGGCAGGCAGTGAGTCCTCCCCCTTCCTCCGTGCACAGAGCTCCACGCTGGACACAGTGAGAGGAGGAAGAGAGTGTGTTCATAGCTGCAAAGTAAGTGTCTGCAGAGTGTGTTTGAAGCTGCAGTTTCTGTCAGCCTATTGTGTGTGTGTGTGTGTGTGTGTGTGTGTGTGTGTGTGTGTGTGTGTCAGCAGCAGCGTTTGTGGGTGAAGCTGCAGAGTTTGTGTGTATGTGTAGAGCTGCAGTGTGTGTGGTGCAGTTGTGTTGCATGTGTGTGTAGCAGTAGCAGTAGCAGCAGCAGCGGAGCTTTGGTGTAGCTACAGAGTTTGGGTCTAGCAATAGTTTGTGTGTGTGTGTATAGAGCTGTACTGTGTGTGTGTGTGTGTGTGTGTGTACACAGAGGGGGCGGGTGTGTGTGGATATAGATAGCTGCAGTGTACAGTATGTATATATAGAGGTGCTTTATCTATATAACTATACAAAAGTGTCTTATTTATGAAAAAAGCCTACATTTAGCCTATAATAGTAATAATCCCAGAAGAACAGGGCATTACTGGCCAATAATGACCTGGATAGGTTAAAGTCCCTCGGCTTTGCCTCGGGCCTTCAAATCTTTCAGCCAGGGCATTATTTGCCAGTAATGCCCTGTTCTTCTGGGATTATGACTTAAGTAATACATTGAGAGTTACCTCTCGTTTTCAAGTATGTCCTGGGCATAGAGTTATGATGACAAATAATACATGGTTACTGTAGGTGGATGCTCACAGAGGTATGCAAGGGAGACTGGTTATGGTGAAATTAAATAAGGCTTTTATTGCGCTTGTTTCCTTAACATCAGGAAACCATCCAAACAATTGGTAAACAAAGCTTCTATTCACTTGGGAGTATTTCTAGTGAAATACTATGCAGTCCACAACTCCCTTTAGATAAGCATGTCTCCCAGCCCCAAACATATATCATGAAATGAGCAGATATAAAAAGTCTTATCTGTTCCTTGTGGTTTGGAGGGAAAATCTTCTCTGTTCCTGGTTGCTACCTTTTCCTTAGGGTTTGTCAGCATTCAGATTTAGAAGTTTCCCCTGTGTCTTGCAAGCAGCCTCTTCTGGTAGACTCAAGGCGTCTGTCCCCATGTCAGTCTCACAAGTTGTGAGATTAAGGCACAATCTCCCTTTCTGGTGAAAATATAAGTGCAGTATAGCGCTCATCTTCCAAGTGCACTAGCACATGAAAGTTTTTACATTGCATATATTATGTTTAATTGTTTTATAATTTGTTCAATACCAATTGTTTTATATTAAATTGCTCTCTTTACACCATTGTCCCTGGGTATTACACTATTGTAGTGTTTTTTGCTATTTTGTCTTCCTTTTCTGAGGTAATAGCCTACGAGAAGAACTTTTATCCAAGATCCTATCCCTATTCATACCTCAGCGCCACAGGAGGTTTTCCTTCCACAATCTCCCTTTCTGCTTCAAGGGCAGGCTTTTCTAAGCAACCTAATCAGGCAGGTGGTGTTTGTTAATTGACTACCAGCAGTTAACCACCACACTGCTGGATTAGAGGCATATTTCCTGAACAGGGATAACTCCCCTGTTACAGTTACAAATACATAGTTACATAAGTGAACAGGTTATACATTCTATACAAGACATTGCATGCACAGCTAAAGATAATATATATTATAGGCATATGTAACAGTTACAGACCAGATTCAAATGTAAGATGGACTTACAACCACTTGACTGTGAGAGTCTCCGGTAGATTGTTCCAGTTTTGGGGTGCACAGTAAGAAGGAGGAACGGCCAGATACTTTGCTGAACCTTGGGACCATAAACAGTCTTTTGAAGTCAGATCTCAGATGATAAGTGCTGCATGTGGTAGGGGTGAGGAGCTTGTTCAGATAGACGGATAGTTTGCCCAGAAAGTATTTGAAGGCAAGACAGGAGAGATGAACTTTGCGCCTAGACTTGAGTGATGACCAATCTAGTTCTTTGAGCTTTTCGCAGTGATGTGTGTTGTAGTTACATTGGAGAACAAAACGGCATATTGAATTGTAGAGGGTATCAAGTTTGTTAAGGTGGGTTTGGGGTGCCGAGCCGCATACTATGTCCCCATAGTCGATAATTGGCATTAGCATCTGCTGTGCGATACGCTTTCTGACCAGCAGACTTAGGGAGGATTTGTTCCTATAAAGTACACCTAGTTTGGCATAGGTTTGGATGTCAGGGTATCAATGTGCATTCTATATGTTAAATATGAGTCAAACCATTTGCCCAAGTATTTAAAACTAGTAACAGGAGGTAGGGTGGTATTAACGTTGGTTCTGATCTGGAGATCAGTCATTGGAAGCTTTAAAAATGTAGCCTTGGTCCCAAGATGGCAGCCAGATGCATAGGCCGTCTCACAGAGCCTTCCAGGACCACGCTGAGCCCTCCCCTCCCCACATTAATGCGCTAAGATGTTATCCTTAGTTTTTTTGGTACATATAGTTTTTATAGATTTTGCATACGTACATATTTTGCAGTGACCACATTTATAAAAACCTAGTGGTGCCACAAAACCTCTTGTTTTAGTTACAGGTGAAGTAAACAGACTGGGTGACACAAAGTTTGATATTGTCCTTGCTTTTTTGAAAACAAATCTAGGCAAAGTTAGAATAGATGGTTTTAACTTAGTATCAAGATGTAAAACGTTCCACTGTTTGGAAACAATGTTACGGATCACATTGGCCTGTCGACTAAATTGGGTAATAAAACACAATGGGGTATTATGTTGTTTTTTCTTCTTTTTGCTGTAGCCCTGCATGTCTAAGAGATTATTACGTGGTGTATGTAGAGCTTGTTCAAATGCTCTCTGTATATCCACCTCCTTGTATCCCCTTTGGGTAAATCTTGAAGCCAATTCTTCAGATTGTGCTAGAAAGCTCTCCATATTAGAGCATATACGTATTAATCTCAAAAATTGAGCTTTCGGGATGCCCTTGAGTAAAGCTTTTGGGTGTCCACTATTTGCTCTCAGAAAAGAATTTCTAGAATTAGGCTTCCTGAACAAATCAGATTGTATATGTAAATCTGAATCAATATACAATTTCAAATCAAGATATTCAATTGTATGCAAATTGAAGGAAAATGTAAACTGTAAATTTAATTGAGACTATTGTGGCACGTCCTGTCCTTTTGTCTCCTATTTCTGAGGTTTAAAGACATCACCAGGACTGGAGTGGATCCAGAAGTATCCACACCGGAACAGTTCCATTCCAAACAAAGATTTTCATCGCAAAGCAATCCAGGCGCCACAGAGGTCTGTTTTTCAGCACAATCTCCAACTGGTTGTCAGACAGACAGCCGGACATTTTAAACTACATCTGGACTTCAAGTCCTTGGACTCTATTCACTTAAGTATTATTATTCACTTTATATGTATATTTATATCATTGTATGATTTGACACTAGTGCTACTTGCACTAAGTATTCACCCATCTGTAGATACGTAACACACACATACAAAGACTAGGAATAATCAAGATATAAGAACATAATAACTGACATAACTACATATACCGCTAATGTTTTTAGGGGCGGAATTCATTTTTTGACACAATGCACTTTCAAATTATTTTCAAAATATAATTTTTTATACATACCCCCTCCCCCTGTCTCCCTCCCTCCCCCCGTATCCCTCCCACCCCCCGTATCCCTCCCACCCCCCGTATCCCTCCCACCCCCCGTATCCCTCCCACCCCCGTATCCCTCCCACCCCCCTGTATCACTCCCTCCCCCCGTATACCTCCCTCCCCCCGTATCCCTCCCACCCCCCGTATCCCTCCCACCCCCTGTATCCCTCCCATCCCCTCGTATCCCTCCCTCCCCCTCGTATCCCTCCCTCCCCCCGTATCCCTCCCTCTCCCAGTCTACCTCCCTCCCGTCTCCCTCCCCCGTCTCCTTCCCTCCCCTCCATCTCCCTCCCCCGTCTCCCTCCCTCCCCCCGTCTCCCTCCCTTCCCCCGTCTCCCTCCCTCCCCCCGTCTTTCTCCCTCCCCCCCCATCTCCCCCCGTCCCCCCGTCTCCCTCCCTCCCCCCGTCTCCCTCCCACCCCCCCATCTCCCTCCCTCCCCGTCTCCCTCCCCCCCGTTTCCCTCCCACCCCCCCATCTCCCTCCCTCCCCGTCTCCCTCCCCCCCCCCGTCTCCCTCCCTCCCCCCATGTCCTGAAAAACTGGTGCCAAATTGGGCCTCCATGACAACATAGGATTGTATACCTTGACAAATCTGGTGCTGTTTTTTTGCACTAATATTGCACAAAGCAAGCAATGGCTGGTCTATAATAGACTGTGCTACCTGTATATAAGGAAGATTTCTCTTGCATAATCTGAGTCCCGTGCTTTTCATTTGCCTGTTTTTATGCTGTCAGAAACTTTCTCAAACTTAGATTTATTCAGAGGAAAAAGACAGAGGTTTGCTGTTTTAGTGTCGCAGGGGTGCCCAACTCCAGTCCTCAACAGGTCGGGTTTTCAGGATATCCCTGCTTCTGCGCTGGTGGCTCAATCAGTGGCTCAGTCGAAGACTGCATCACCTGAGCTGAAGCAGGGATATCCTGAAAACCTGACCTGTTTGGTAACTTTTGAGGACTGACGTAGTCCACCCCTGGTTCTAGCGAATAACAACATCAGTGTGGCAGGGAGTTTAAGTGAAGTGCCTGTCCCTCTTCACAGATGCCAATGGTATGTTCTGGTAAAAAAAACAAAAAACTCATGCCAGACAACACAGCAACCACTCAAGCAAAACCTCATTTTTATTTAAAGGACAAACTATTTGAGCCTCCGGAAGGACGGCCCCTGTGTTTGGCCACAAGATTCCTCTTTTCTTGTTTATCCTGCCAACAGTTACAGTGTATTCACATCAATACTTAGATAAGCTGTAACAGTAAACTATATGCATGATATAAAATACCACAAAAATTTTTTTTATATACAGCTCAACCCCGTTATAACGCGATCCGTTACAACGCGAATCCGCTTATAACGCGATGCAAGCGTGGCTCCCAATTTTCGTATTTATGAATACTTTACAACACGATTATTTGTATCTTAAATACTTTATTGTACAATGCATACAATTGTACATTATTTCTAACGCGAGCCGCTTATAGCGCCATGTGATTCTCTGGACTTGAAGCACAGCGTTATAAGGGGGCTGAGCTGTGTATATATATATATACACACCTTGTCCTGGAGTTCCTTTTCTGGTCAAAAAAAATAATATATATATTATCCTATATATTATTTTTTTTGACCAGAAAAGGAACTCCAGGACAAGGAGTCAATCTTTCCAGCTGGAGGGTAGTAGATTTAAGCAGAAGGTGAGGAACTATTTTACCAGCAGAATAGTGTGTCATGAAATAGCATGACTCTATGCCTGTGTCCTATGAACAACAGGGAGCCCAGCACCTGCAATGCCTAAAAATGATGCAAATCCTAGCCTAAAACCCACAAGGATTTTAGCGTGCCACCCCCCAACTCCAGGCCTCGAGACCCCCCAACAGGTCAGGTTTTAAGGATATCCCAGCTTCAGCACAGGTGACTCAATCAGTCTGATTGAGCCACCTGTGCTGAAGCAGGGAATAGATATCTTTAAAACCTAACCTGTTGAGGGGTCTTGAGGACTGGAGTTGAACACCCATGCTCTTATCCACTGGAGACCAGACACCTTCAAAAGAGCTGTGATCACTAAAGAAATAACCAATGGTTTCTGGGGTGATGGGGCCCAGTAGCGCAACCAGGGGGGTGCAAGGGTGCATTTTAACCCCCCAAGAATTGCTATCACGCTTACAGAAGCTTGGTGCTCTTCCCCACACCAATGAAATGCCGGGGGAGAGAGTGGTGTGAGGATCAGACGCAGGCTCCGCCCTGTCAAGCTCCGCTCACCTGATTGGCTCCTGTTGGATTCCTGCATGCTGGACATTCCTACACCTCATTCGCCAGTCCTGCTATTTAGGCTCAGCCGCTAACACCAGGAAGTTGGCAGAGCATAAACCTTGTGATGTTTGCTGGTCACAAGCACCAAGCCTTGCCTCACCAAGCCTTGCCTCACCTCGCCTTGCTTCGCCAAGCCTTGCCTCACCAAGCCTTGCCTCACCAAGCCTTGCCTCGCCTTGCCTCACCAAGCCTTGCCTCGCCAAGCCTTGCCTCATCTCGCCTTGCCTCGCGAAGCCTTGCCTCACCAAGCCTTGCCTCGCCAAGCCTTGCCTCATCTCGCCTTGCCTCGCCAAGCCTTGCCTCACCAAGCCTCGCCTCACCTCGCCTTGCCTCGCCAAGCCTTGCCTCATCTCGCCTTGCCTCGCGAAGCCTTGCCTCACCAAGCCTTGCCTCGCCAAGCCTTGCCTCATCTCGCCTTGCCTCGCCAAGCCTTGCCTCGCCTAGCCTTGCCTCGCCAAGCCTTGCCTCACCAAGCCTTGCCTCGCCAAGCCTTGCCTCATCTCGCCTTGCCTCGCCAAGCCTTGCCTCACCAAGCCTCGCCTCGCCTCACCTCACCTTGCCTCGCCAAGCCTTGCCTCACCTTGCCTCGGCAAGCCTTGCCTCGCCTTGCCTCACCTCGCCTTGCCTCACTTACATTGGACTTCGCTGCTGTCTCTTCCCCTCGACCCTGGCTTACTCTCGACCATTCTGCTCTCTCCTACCTTCGACCCCGCTAAAGTGACCCCTACGATCACTATTTCTCCAATCCTGACCCGGCTACCCACGACTACGAGTCCCGCATCCGGACACAGCTTCGCGGCTCCATGTGGGTGTATTAATATCCACACCTCGGCCTCGTGGTCTAGTACTGTATGTGGCGAGCATCCGTTACAAGCGGGGCCTCTGTATGAGATCTGCCCTCCTCATCGACGTCACAGCATCATGTGACGTTGCAAAGTCATTACGATGCTGTGTCACATGATGTCAGAACATCGATGGGAAGGGCTGGTAAAAACTGCACCCGCCCAATCAGAATTTCTGATTGTGCCTCTGATGAGGCCTGTGTCAACTCAGAAGCCACAGAGCTCACAACACACACACCAATACACAAAGGCCTTAAAAGATACAATCAATTTGGTGGATAGCTTAAATGAGCATGTGAGCTAGCAATCAGCCAGCCAATAGAGCTGTTAAACGTTGAAGGGTTTAGTAGAAAGAGTACAACACCGAGAAGGGTTACAATATGAACAGATCAGGTAAAATAAAAAGAAGGGCAAATATAAAAGCTAACACTTACCAAGGGCTGGCCACACAAGGCTTGGCGTGCTAGGGCAGAGGTGATAAATCCGTGGGGATGGAGGCTTCCTTGATGCAGGGATTAGCTTGAAGGTGAGGCCCGCAACAGCCGTAGCTTGTTCTCCAAAATGACAGTCTGACAGACAGGGGCTTAGGTTGGCTAGTTACACCTGCGCTTACCTGTGTGCGCGCGTGTCCTGTAATAGATTGTTCAAGGAGTCATGAAGAACAAAATATGAGATGCATGCACATAAAATGCTCCGCATAGGAAGATCTGCCTTGTGGGGTTCACAAACAATCATACCCAACCACTCTTTCATCTTTAAAAGACTCCAGAAGCCGAACAGGCATGTTGCGGTGTGTCCTGTCGCCCATTTGTCACTTGCCTCTTACCTGAGACACTTTTACGATTATATACAGTTCCTCGGAGCAGGGAAATATTTAATTTCCAATTTAATCAGGGAGTATAAAATACTCTACAAGTCTCTTTCTGTAATCGCCAAAATAATGGTACCCGCAATGTTGACCACAGATGAATTTGCCGAACGCATAGTTGCCACAAGTGACAGTCCCCTTTGTACCCTGGAGAGGGAAATGGCTTATCTGATATTTGGAGAAATTATATCTTCTCACTTTTACATGATTCCGATCATGTATAGTTGCCATTTACAGATTTATACCTGACATCATTGAGAATTGTAGCGAAAATGAATTCTCTTAATTAATGTTGCTCACTAATGATACAGACAAGCCTTTCCATCACCCTTGGTCAGGAATGTATACTGTAGTATTAGTTTGGAAACTGTTCTATCCTGATAAGCAAGTTCCCCATTGACACATATGGGTACATGCAACCCATCAACTGACCCTTTTTATCTGTTTCATATAAACAGTTAGGTATGATTAGTTCCTGAACAAACAGAATGCATTTCTTTAATTGTTTGATTGCCACTTAAGCTACGAGTCTGTAACATTTTATGGCACATATCTGCATTGCCAGAAATGAAAAGTTATTTTAGTAAGTGGGTTACTGCACACAAACTTTAGCTCTCACATCCATGGCTTCATCAAGACACCCTGTGATATGCAAAGGGCCTCCATGCACCTTGTGCAAAGGGTTTCCAGACAATGTGTGCAAAGGGCTTTCAGGCTCTGAGTACAAAGTGCATCCAGGTACTGGGTACAAGTGCCAAAATGTCCCTTATCTGCCACCAATTTTTATGCTTCTATTCCTGAAAGACAGTGCACAAGGCCCAACTCAAAGTATAAGCGTTAAGTTACGCTGACATTATATCTCATGCAAAAGAAACAAGCTGGTGTTAGCCAACAGGATCCATGAAAGGTGTGACTGTGTAGCCATTGAGTGGCACAAGGCAGCACCTGCCAAAGTTGATCATGCTTCAGCATGTATTAAAAGATAAATGTGCTTGAGAGAGCACTGATTCATTTCCCCCTCTATATTAAGGACTTTCTTAGACTGCAATGTACTATTCTGGATACTTTGTCAAATATGTCTTTGAGTTGGAAAAGAGTCAAAGAAGGACAACAACGTGATTCAAGTAGATGGAAGACCTCACAAAAGTGGTGTTCAGTATGGAAAGAAGGGGAATTGATGCTGGATCCGACTGCTGTATACAGCATGGGCCACACAAGGAGCTTACTCAGGAATTTTAATTCTTATGATTGCTTATGTTAAATGCATTAAAACCAGTTTTAATGCTATATTTGAATTCAGGAGAACGCCATCATGGTAAACAAATGGAAACTCGCCTTTTTTTTCTACTCCATCTGCTCAAACGCAGGCTGTACGATGATAAGGGGTTGATTGTATATCAAATATCTCATATTATACGGTAAAAAAAATATAAGACAAATGTAGCGATGAAATACTAAATCTAAATAAAATGTATATGATTTATGAGAATCATATGCTAAAAACAACACAGGCTAGAGGGTGTAATTAAAAAAAAATGTTATTTATGTTTTGATTAAAGCTCAAAACATATGAAAACATGCTGTTCTCCAGGTTTCTTTACTGGCTTGGGCCGCGTCCATACTCCCCGCGATGGCGCGCGCGGTACAAACTTAAGGCCGTACCTCAATGAGGAAGGCCATAGAGAGCGCAACTGAGTGCGACGACGCTCACAAAAGGAGACGAAAAAAATTGATTTGGGCGCGCGACGGCCAGGTTACGTGTGCGGTTCAGCCAATGAGGGCAAACCGCTTTCGTGGTGTCACGGCCACGCCTCCCTGTCGCTGTGGCTCGCAGGCCCCAAATCGATCGGCTGACAGGCGCACGCGACGTCATGCGCTCCGTCGCACGCGCCTACTATATCCGTAGCCTTAGACTCATTTAGGGCCAGGCACACGGCTAAATAATCCTCCCTGCTTCTGTCTTTTTGGTAATACAGTATGTTAACTGGATCTGCACATTAAAACAATAATAATAGCATGTTCCTGTATAGTGCTGCTAGTTTTACGTAGGGCTTTACAGACACATTTTGCAGGCACAGGTCCCTGCCCCGTGGAGCTTACAATCTATGTTCTTGGTACCTGAGGCACAGGGAGATAAGGCGACTTGCCCACAAGGAGCCGAAACCGGGAATTGAACCAGGTTCCCGTGCTTCTAATTCAGTACCAGAGTCAGTATTTTACTCACTGAGCCACTCCTTCTAAACTCAAACAGTAAAGCATTCTGAGTGGAGTATTTCTACATCTTCACTTCTTTTAAATCTAATTTCTATTGAGTTTTTCTTTTTTGTGGGAAGAGAAGAGGTGAGGGGTACAGAGCACAGGTCTCCTCTAAGACAGAGATACAGGCATACCCCACATTAGCGTACGCAATGGGACCGGAGCATGTATGTAAAGCGAAAATGTACTTTAAGTGAAGCACTACCTTTTTCCCACTTATCGATGCATGTACTGTACTGCAAACGTCATATACGTGCATAAGTGATGTAAATAACACATGTGTAACAGGCTCTATAGTCTCCCCGCTTGCGTACAGCTTCGGTACAGGTAGGGAGCCAGTATTGCTGTTCAGGACGTGCTGACAGGTGCATGCGCGAGCTGCCGTTTGCCTATTGAGCGAGATGTACTTACTCGCGAGTGTACTTAAAGTGAGTGTACTTAAACCGGGGTATGCCTGTACAAAGCAGAGCTCTACTCACACGTTCATAATGAAGTTCTCCATTTAATGTGACAGCCAAGAAGAGTGGAAAGATAATGTTTCAGGTCCTATATCACCTAATGAAAGGTCCATATGGGACCTGAAACGTTGTTATTCCTCTGCTCTTGGCTGTCACATTAAATGGAGAATTGCATTATGAACGTGTGAGTAGAGCTCTACTTTGTACCTCTGTCTTTGAGGAGACCTGCACTTTGAAAAAATTACTTTAAAAATGAACCATGGATCCAGTAACTTCTGAAACCCATGCTGTGTCATGCACCATGTAGGATATCTTTTCCATATGCATTAGATCCCAGATTTTGTTTTCAATCTGGATCATATAGGGTGTTATTGTCACATCCCATGAGCTTGCTATTACACACTTTGTAGCCGATAATATGTGGGTTACAGTAGCACTGGCCCCCAAGAATTGGTATCACGCTTACAGAGGTCCCGGCGCTTTTCCACACAGCAATGAAACTAATTGTCAGGGGAGAGAGTGGGGCTTGTGTAGGAGAGCAGCCCTACTCATCAACGTCGCAGCGTCATGTGGTGATGTGTTGCCATGACAACGTGCCGTCAAGTGATGCAGCGACGTAATGGCGACACAGCATCACATGACGTTGGAACGTTGATGGAGAGGGCTTTTAAAAACTGCACCCCCCAATCAGAGCTTCTGATTGTGCCCCTGATGGGTAACCAATTTGTCTGTCTTATCTATCTAGATTCTCGATGGTTTTACACAGTAGAAAGGTCCAAGGGTCTAATGAAATTTTGCATTCTGTAATCAGATCTTTTACCTTTTCCCATTGAACGTGTCTCCACCTCTGCACTCGCTCCAACAATCTGGAGAGTGGTCCTGGGAAATTGCATACAGTCTATGTGGAGTGGAGTGCCATCTATTCAGAAGTTTAATATTGGTCTCTTTTATGGCCGAGCATATGGAGGACTTCGAAGTTTTCTCAAAGATATTCTCCCAGTCGTCCGACTCAACCTCCAAACCCAGATCTCTCTCCCACTGTTGCATCAACTTTGTTTTCTTGACTGTATGTTCTATTAAGAGCAAGCTGTAGGATAAAGAGACTGTCCTTGTTGTTGTTTTCAGAATTATTATTGGATGGTACATAATTATCATGCAGATTCCAAAAGGACCAATAGTGTGAGTCCCTACTAAACATCTGGTCATTTGTACTTGTCGCCATAATGGGAATGAGCCTAGATGTTCGCCACTCGGGGTTACCCCATAATAGCATCAGCAGAGCAGGAAATCATGCGCAGCTATTTAGCTTGTTGGATTCATCCCAAATTCCTAATGTGTCAGGGATGCTCCTGGCAAGGTTTGAACTCTGGTCTCTGCCTGCCCAACCCACAGTGCTGGCGGCCTGCCACTGGAGATCCTGATACATCTTGTTGGCTTCTGCTGAGATGTATCCTTATAACCTCTGAGTGCTAATGACCTACACCTATCTCTCATTAAGTTCCCAGCCTTTATAAACCTCCCATTCATATTCCTGCCCGCATGTATATTGGTTTGTCCCTGTGCTTGGCTTGTTGCTGGTTGTTATCCGTGTGGTCCTTCCGTAATTCCTTGTTTCCTGCTCATGACCCCGACCGCATCTTGCTACCTGCCAGCCTGTTCCAGCCACTGGACTCTAGACCTGCAGTATCGGAAGATAATGAGTGAGAGAAAACTGGGTGGGGTTCATGTTTAGAATATCTTTTGGAAGCCGGGACCCAGAGCATGGTAGACATGTCATTTACTTGTGCTTCACTTTTCTCAATGTCCACCCATGGCTTCCTTCAGCGACCAGTAAAGCAGATGACAAAGTCTAGCTGCTCTTTAGTATCTCCATATATCAAGTAACGCTAAACCATCTTCACTTTTATTAAAGAAAATTCCCAAAAAGGCACACCATTTGAAATTCCTGTGTATAGTGACTGAGCTTTCCAAACAGTGGATTTCAGAAACTAATGTTAGAGCTAAATTGATTTGACCAAAGTTGAACAATGCTGATCTTGAACTCTTGTTTGCAGGTTCTCAGATCACTTTCAATGCATTTCTATTAAATAATAGTGCTTTAAAACTGTCTACTGTCGTGTTGGTGATATACTGTACTACTGAGAGTTAAACTATCATGGCACACTACCTTACATTTAGAAACATAATCTTAGGACTGGCAGCTGCTTGGCCCTCACTGTAGAAATTCATGCTCTCACACACTGTGCATTGGCTTGTTTTCTTGGATGTCTGTGTATATCCTCCGGTTCTGATGGAAATAAACTTCTCAAAATATAAGCAACAGTAACTGGCATAATGTGGTGTATGCCTTCTGCTTTGTAACATGTTTGTTGCGTGTGCCGCATGGAAACCATCTTCTGACAACATTTCCTACTTGGTGCTAATGTGGGCGCCAAATGAACAATTTCTGATAAAAACATTCAAGAATCTTATCCCTGCCAATAACATATTCTGTTATGCAACGGGTGCTCTTAAAGGTTGCATGCACAATCATGGAAGGAAGTTTCCTTTATAGACCTGATGTCATTGTATTTCCACCTTGAGTATGGATATAATTTTCCAGCTCTTCCATGGTAGAAACCATCTAATATTTAATCCAGTCAATGCTGTTGTGGCAATGTGAGTCCTCTAATATAACATTTACTTGTTTTGCATTGAATAAAGCAAAATGATTAGGTCTGTATTGTACTTTTGTGAATTTGTATTTATATATTTACCTATATGGTACTTTTAGGTGCAAAGAGATTTTACAGTGACAATTTCAAGCACACGTTTCTGCAATCAAGTTACAATTTATAATGTATTCATTTCATAGTGTTTGGCCTAGCAACTAATAGGTTGTAGAACTAGACCAGTGATTTTCAACCAGTGTTCTGCGGAACCCCGGGGGAGCACCCCTCAGGTGTTCCGTGGCCGCCAAGGGGGGGGGGGGGAGAACTGGGACAACTCTCCCATGCTGTCCCAGGACTGGCGGCGCGGCGAAACCCACACATAGCAGTGACCCGGCAGCTCTGGAGCTCAGCAGCCGCCACCCAGTCACTGCTATCATTCCTCTCCCTGCTGGCGCCAGAAGTCGCGTCAACTTGCGGCTGACAGGGGGAAGAGGAAGGATCAGGCAAAAGCACGCAGCTCCCTTAAAGAGAGAGAGGTGTGTCAGTGTCATTCTCTGTTTGTCAGTGTCAGCCTCAGTCTCTGTGTGTCAGTATCAGTCTGTGTCAGTGTAAGTGTGTCAGTGTCTGCAGAAGTGTCTGCGTAAGAGTGTCAGTGACTGCGTAAGAGTGTCAGTGTCTGTGTAAGAGTCAGTGTCTGCATAAGTGTAAATCCGTGTCAGTGTCAGTCTGTGTAAGTGTGTGTTTCAGAGTAAGTGTGTGTGTATGTGTGTGTATGTGTGTAAGTAAGTGGGAGAGTGTGTGTAACTGAGAGGGGGAGAGTGTGTGTGTGACAGAGTAAGTGTGTGTGTGTGTGTGTGTGTGTGTGTGTGTGTGTGTGTGTGTGTGTGTGTGTGTGTGTGTGTGTGTGTGTGTGTGTGTGTGTGTGTGTGTGTGTGTGTGTGTGTTCCACTCCGCTCCGCTCCTGGGTTTGGCTGAAACCTATTTGAAAGCGTTACTTTTTCACTTTGGTAGGAATCACTTCACTCAACCTAGTGATTTGGACAGCACTGGTTTAGCAGTCTCCGAAACACAGACAAATACGAGCTCGGGAAGATAGGAGTCAGACAACAGGGCTGCTGCTTCCACACTTCAAAGTTTAATTCAGTTGTGCCCCAACATTTATACAGAAAACCAAGGGCATGTTAATACATAACATATCATGTTTAACAATGTGAGAAATAACAAGTTTCTGTAGAGGTTATGTATCTGTGTCTTTGGACAACGCATTAGTAAATTAGTAAATTCTCTTTATTGAACTGCTTTGTCATGTCTGGTGCCTTTATCCCGGTGGGAAGTTCTGGTTTCCTGTGACAGACTTTACTGGCGGTAGTGGTGGAATTGCCAGGCTCAGGGTGGGAATACTCAGAAGTATTCCGGACTGAGTATGTCTTGATTCTCAAGACTGCAGCACAAAGCGTTTCAGACAGTTTGGTCATGGTCAGGGCTCAACTCCCACTCCTACCCCCCACCAAGTAGCCAGTTAGTCGAAGAGTGACCCGAGCTGGATCATGTCGACCTGCAAAGCGTGGACAAGGATGAAGTCTGGATCCGCTGTGAGTAGCAGGGATTGGAGATGGAGTTCTGGAGCAGAAAAGGCATGGTCGTGAACCTCGTCCTATGGGGAATCTCACCGCTGAAAGCCCCAACGGATCTGGGAAAAGGGACCAGCAAGAGTTCCCCCCAGCTAGGCGGTCAGAATCATCCTCCGCCAGCTCAGAGGAAGAAGACAGCACTGGCGTGGGGTGGCCAGGAGACAGGCAGAGATCAGGGCTGGTGGCAGACTTGCAAAGTCCAGGAGACAGGCGGAGGTCAAGGCAGGCGGAAGGCAGCGAGGTCGGGGTCACGGTCCAGGGTCAGCAAAAGGGAAATCAAACAGGCAAGAGGGTAAAGCCTAACTGAAAGACCAACAGGAGCTGCAAACAGTAGAACTTTGCTCGGCGACTCCCTGTAGTAACTGCAGCCTTATAAAAGCAGACTATCGGTACCCAAAATGGCCACAGTGAGCAGAAAGGGCAGGAGAGACCGAAAACCTGGACCATAGTGAAAACCCAGAACGGATCGAGCAGAATCTTTACACCAGGTGACCGTACATGCCCGACCCCCATCCCCCACGACCAGCCACAGCTCCCAGGCAAGTCATTGACCTTTCTGGTGCGCTGAAGTTCTGCGCTCCCGTGACAATGTCCAACCTAGATCACAGTTAGATCTGCACCACCATTGTTGCATCTGTCTAGTTCAGTGGTTTTCAACCTTTTTTTGGTTGGCGAACCCCAGAATTCGACTTTGACATTCTGAGGAATGCCAATCTCGCCCCGTCTCTCGCCCCTACCGTCGTTGCCATCTCTCTTTTCCCCCACCTCTCTCCCCGTCTCTCTGCCCCCTCACTTACACATACACTCCCCCACTCGCTTACACATTGTAACGGACGTGCTCGTTACAAACCGGGACCGGACCGCGGGGCTGAGGTGGGGATGTATAAACAGCGACCTTAGGCCACGGAGTCAGGTCTGGAATGTGGATTCCATGGTCAGACATAGCTGGGTCAGGGTTGGAGAAAGCAGCGTTAACGTTATCCAGGCTGGGGTCAAGGCAAGCGGCACAAGAGCGGTGGTCGAGGATACAAGCGAGGGTCAGCAACGGTAAGGCAGGTGCGTGGCACTTCAGCATAGCCGCTTCAGCACGGGAGTGGCCTCTGCACGAGGAGCAAGGGCGGCTCATGATGTAGGCCTCTGCAAGGGGAGAATGCAGGCCGGCCTAGGAACACCGAAGGTTAGCACTGGGGACCCTGCGCTTCAGCACAGGAACCAGGCCTCTGCAAGAAGGACATGCAGCAGGCTAAAGGAACCAGGAAACAGGCCTCTGCAAGGAGGATATGCAGCAGGCCACTGGAACAAGGAAGGCTAAGGCAGGAGTGTTTGTGGCAAACACAGTTACAACCAAGTGAATCTTGGTTTATGCTCAGCAATGAGGGAAAGGGAGAGCCTAGTATAAGAAGGGCAGGGAGCCAATCAAAGGACAGGGGTGTGAGGGCATTCCTCCAATGACGGAGCACAGAGACAGAGCTGCAGTAATTGCAAGCACAGGTGATACTGATTGCAGATACAAGGGGGAGTTGTCTAGAAATTGCATAGTTCTGTAAGGAATAGTGAAGGGGTTAAAATTATATGTCAGCTCTCCAAGTCTCATGGATTGAAAGGGTTAATATAATCTGCTAGCTTTATCCTTCTTATATAAGCTGTTCCAGTATTGAGAGAATTAACTCACTATGCTAGTTGTTATCTTTATTTACTTCTGTTGTTCTCAGTTTGTCTTTCATACAATAGCAAGAGCTGTAAAATGTCCCAAACAAGACAGTTGCATGCTCTTGATAAAACATTCCCTGTATTTCTCTTTGTAATGTAGAAGTAGAAACTGCCGGCCAAACACAAGCAAGATGTCCGCATGCCACATAGACGCGCCCGCATGCCACATAGACGTGAACACTGCCTTAAGGCAGTCTGTTCGCTCAGCTGCGGATGCCTCCGCACGGTCTGCAATACCATGGCCCCAGCCTAAGGCTTACCCGGGGTTTGCTTTTATTGCTGTAGTGATAGGAACCGTTCAGAACTCTCTGGTGCAATACGCGGTTGAGCACTTTCCAATTTGCAGCTCAAAAGTCCTGCTCTCCGTTTCTCCGGCAACTCACAGCTCAGAAGCACTTTTAAATCACCCCACTCAGGTAGGCTCCCAGACTCATTTTTAGGTGTCTCCGGCACAGCCTCTGAGCACACCGCTTAGTCCACCTCCACCCTAGGATCAGACAGAGATCTGGAACGTGGATCGGGTTCCCCTTACATAGATTCACCGCTGCCATAGGAAATCATGATGGATAGGGCGGCGACCAATCAGAACACGAGGGCTCGTCTGCATTGGCCAATCGGGCGGAGGCGAGTTAAAGGGCTTGGAGGGAAATACGAATGGGCCAATGGGATCACTGCCTACCAGTGAGAGCTCGGCAACGGCTTCTCCGGCCGGCAGGATATCCCACACTGGGCTTGACATCGCATGTCCAGAGACCTTGGTGATACGTATCGTGTGCACAGTCATATTTTTATACTTGGGTACAGTTTAGAACACAGTAGGAGACTGTCCTGCGCTCAAGCCGTCATCCAGCACTGATGGTGTCAGTGTAAGTCACATGGAAAGAGACAGGGAATTTAAAAAAGACCAAAAAGGAGGTCAGAGCTTGGTAAGGTTAAACTTACCCATGAGAAGCTCACTTCAGACCTCGGTCCTATCTTCCTCTGTGCTCTAATCCAGGCGTGCAGCCTTCGGTGTGTATAGCAGGCAGGAGAAGAAATCCGGCGCCACAGCCAGTGACTGAATCAGAGGCACTTCCGGTTTGAGTAACAAATCTTTATTGAGCGCACAATAGAACACAGGCTTCACCACAGTCTCCCCCCCAACGCGTTTCACGCTCAAAGCAGCGCTTTGTCTTGGAGTGTTTAGAACACACATGAATAAATGATTAAATTTACAGGTCATGCAGGGAGCTACCGAGTATATTAAAACGGGGTACAGTAGCTCTGGGGTCCGGTGGCCAGATGAGCCCCAAGTAAGGATGAGTAAGGGACAGGGACCAGGCGTAACCTTTATTAGGCTGGTCCCTTGACCCCTTACCATCACAGACATAATCAGTAATTCCAGAACAGAGGTAAGCAGGATTTTAATGATAATGGCAAAGGTTTTTTTTTTTTAATCTAATCAAGCCTTTATTGGTACAAACTAATGGTGGGACCTTAAACTACAAGATGATACAGTAAAGATAACCATTCGAATAAAACATTACCGTAAACACATATACTATACCGAAAAGTTGTTTCAATATCCATTTGACAAGGGATGTAAAGAAAATCCAGAAAATACAAGTAACCACACATGTCCCACATGAAACTCAGGGTTACATCTGTTTGGCAAGTTGTGGATTGCTACACGGCACTTAACATAGGTTTTCTTTTAAGTCAACTCATTGAAGTTATTTTGGCCCACATGGTAAGAGCCATCAAAACAACAATCGGCGTTTAATGTGAAAGGGGCAGCAATGAATTGCTTTGGAAAATTGAATTTAAGAAAAAACAGGGTACAAAATATTTCCAAATGTACTTTGTCTTTCTCAAACACTTGCAGCTTTAAAGATGAGGCATTAGAGGCTTTTCAAAATGTGTAAAATATGTATCTTGTGAGAAAGATCTCTACTCCTCTGAATGTATATAGTAAACGTATAAGTCCAATAAAATAATAGATGCCTTTTGCCAACCTGTTCCACAAGTACGCTGAGAATCTCCAGCTGACAGGCTGCAGAAACCGAAGCACAGCTAATTGGGCAAAAGATTCAGAGCTAGACGCACAAGCCGGCTAAAATCAGTTCAATGAAACATCCCAAGGATGTAAGGCAGGTACAGAAACTCTAACGCCTTTCGTGCAACAAGAGCATGCTGATTTATTGCAGAACTAAACCTCCAGAACCGCATTGCTTAGGGTTGGTTTCAATGTCACGCATCACTTGTTTAAATGCATTTGATAATCTTCTGGATAAATCTGTTCTCCTTCAGCCACAACAGCTGAAATGTATGTGTATTTGTGTTTATGCGGCGCTGACCATGTATCCAACACTTTACACCGTCGGTAAACAAAACGTACAGTGGAATACAACACATAACAGGGATACATTAATATTGGGGGAATCGAGCCCGTCTGGAAGAGCTTAGAATCTAAGTTGTATGTGTGCCGAATGGGATCTTTAAAAAAAATAAACTAGCAATTGCATTTTCAAATGTGGAATTTCTTCTGAGGTTTCACTTCATCAAGTTTACTAAGAAGGAATGAACTTTCTGACCTATAGGTGATTCTAGAGAATACAGTCCCTCCACCTTCCCTCCCCCCCCCTTGTTATATTAACTACTTTGCTTTCCGCTCAGGATTTTATCAGGCCATTTCCTGAGTAGTATGTGGAACTACAGAAGGTCTGGTATGCATTAGTTTGGCACCTTACCAGCCCGGCTTTGTTTCGGCCTCTTAATAGTACATTCAATATACAGATAAACACAGGCTATTGTTTTTCTTTCACCGTAGCGAAAGAATCCACCCTTTAACAGTTAATGGATATGTATTTTATGTGAATGAACCTTGTTGTCAACTTTTATTCTCTCAAAGTTGCTGGTGCTGCAGGCCCGTCCCTTGGCATACCTTTTGTATGGTGCAGCCAAGGGGCGGCAGGTCTCAGGGGATGGCAAGAAGGAAAATGTAAAAGCACTGTTGCCTTCCTCCCCCTTTTTTTTAAACATATGTGTAGCCTTGACCCCTGATTCACCCCATAGAACGGGAGGTTGCGCTTGCAAAGAGTAGTTGCAAAAGCCCGCGAAAGAGGAGAGTGCATTTGGCGGGAGTAAAGCAGTCCCTTGACCCAGCAGCCCTGCGGGGAGGGTCAGGTGAGAGTTTCTAGCCTATGGGAGGAGGAGTTGCCAGACATATAGGCAGAAGTTGCGCGCACGTGGAGGGAGAGCTTTGTGGAGAGACTAGGAGACGGAGATACTGCACTGGGAGGATATACTCCCAGGCGCAGGCCAGGTGCCCCCGGCCCAGTTAGCCCTGAGTCACCGTAGAGACATGCTGAGCTAGGGACACCCTTAGTAAGGGTTTTACCCCCAACGAGTAGTATTGTTTGGGACTATTCTTTCTAGAAGGAGATCGGACTCCGACCCCGTAGCGCGGCCAGAGTTCGAGAAGAAGGCAAGGGCAAGAGCGTGGTGCCCTCAGAGACTCTTTTCGAAGAATCGTAGCAGTTCCGAGCACCGGAGTGCTCGGCAGGTATTACATCAAGTGCACCAACTCTATCTTTCAATCACCTAAGACCTAGTGGCTGCGCAGTCACCCATACAAATACATAGACCTGTGGGAACGGGAGAACTGATTAGCGTATCTGGACACGGGGTGGGATCACCCGGTGGCGGGATTGGGGAAGTGTTGTTGGCGTCCACCGAGGCGCAAGTGTTGTTGGCGTCCGCCAAGGCGCAAGTGTTGTTGGCGCCCGCCGAGACGCAAGTTACTGTTGGCGTCCGCCGAGGCGCAAGAGTGTTGACGTCCTCCGTGGCGTGTTAAATGACGTGTACTAGCTTATCGGAATGTCATGGCATGTAATGTATCGTAAGGTTAATCTATCAGTAAACGAGATTGGTTTTATGACATGGTCGTGTAAGAGAAATTCTTGTATAGACGTCCTGCGAAGACTAACTCCCCCTTTGGCGGGATCTGTCGCAGGTGGAGGCGCTGCACCGAACCCATATATATATATTGTATGCACCCCAGGCTCTCCGTGGCAGAGGAGGTAGAAAAGAAGGAATGGTCACTACTTCCTAGTGAACCAAAGCAAGTGTTTGATGAATAAAAAGTTCTTTATTACAAAAAGCTGAACATCATGCAAACAGCTCTGACGCGTTTCATCCCTTAGAAGGGACTTTATCACTCTTTGATAAAGTCCCTTCTAAGGGATGAAACGCGTCAGAGCTGTTTGCATGATGTTCAGCTTTTTGTAATAAAGAACTTTTTATTCATCAAACACTTGCTTTGGTTCACTAGGAAGTAGTGACCATTCCTTCTTTTCTACCTCCTATGCCACGTTTTACGAATGGAGCACACAGGAGTCTCTATCGGTAGCAGGTGATTCACTTCATCCACGGAGGGGGCGGTATCCAGCTGACACACGCTGCAAGGCATCGCACACTGGCTCCCCGGTCTCCACACAGCTGATTGCCTTCTGGATGCGGCTCGAGGACGACCTGTGCGTGCATACGCACCATCACGTGGGTCCCCAGATCGGCGCGGCTGGTTGCAGAGACGCAGCTCCTGTTCCAACAACACCGGTGAGCGGAGGGGCGGGCTCGCAAGCCAGATAGCGGTGCAGCGATACCTTCTACCGGTGTGTCCCGCAAGAACGCCGTACACGTGGGATCTACAGCTATTGTGTACCCGGCAGCCGTGCATGGTTCAATACGGGACACCACTTCAGCATACTGCTTGGCTTCAGGGGTTGGTTCGGATACCAGTCGGGTAAGGTTAGCATTATTGGGACTTTTATGGGTCACAGCATATGTTACGGTGTTTGCATTTCCCTGTGCCCCTGGTCCACATTTGCTTATTAACCCCCGACTGGTTTGTTTTATACCTATATAACCACCCTATATCTTACCATATACTTTTTCTAATTTATACCTGCTGGAGACTCCAATCCTAGATACACCTGGACAGTGATTGCATATCATTATATATGATTGTTTAGCATTGGAACTCAGGAGTTCACTCTCCATTTTTTTCTCTGTGGCAGAGGCTCGGGCCCTGTGAGCCAGCAGGTAACACAGCACAGAGTAACAGCTTGCCAGTGATAGGAAGCAGGGTTACATATGTAACACCCCTTCCCTCCTCCTAAGGGAGATTTGGCTGATACGGGGGTTATGGTGCTAACAGGCTTACAAGAGGCCTGAGCCTCCGCGCTTGGGGAGCCGGGGTGGCTGGTGTTGCGCCTCCACCAGTGAGTATCCCAGCATTGGCGGGATAGCCCCTCACAGGAACAGGTATACCGATATGGTATACCTCAAATAACCACAATCCAAACAATATATATGCAACACACTTTACTATGGTCAAATAGCACGCTCGGTAACACAACATACACACAATAATGGTAACCACAGGTAATTACAATAGCTATTGTCCCCCAAAGTACTGAGGGTGCCCTAGGCACCTAGAACCCGGTGTCCAGCAGAACAATTCCTCCCAAAGATATATGTGAGGGCAGCGCTACCCTCCCTGCGTGGTGCTTGTGCACGTGGGTACCTTCCTGGGTACTCAGTTACACCAGGGTATGCTCAGACAGGCCGCATCTGTGATCCCACGATGCAGGGCTTCCGACACAATCCCCTCTCGCCTTACGTCCGGTAGTACCACCAGGCCTGGGGAATCCTCTGCTGCGGTTCTGTCTGCTCTGCTGGATCTTCCACACACTAAGGGGCAAGTCCCATACTATTGGCCAGCCCTACAGTACTCCACTACGGTGTAGGGGAAACTAGCTGGGACTTACGGGGAATGGGTCTGGCGTAGTCCAGGGGCTTGACTAGCTCCCTATCTTTCCTTTCGCCGGCTCCGTCAGGACTGAGCACGCCGCCTCCAGTCCGCGGAGGAAATCCTGAACAACAGGACCTCCTCTTCCTGCAGTGCCAACCTCAAGATGGTCGCTGCCTTACACACAGTCCATAAGTATTTGGCTGCGCCAACCACAACATGGCCGACGCAACTCACTCAACACTCCCACGCGACAGGACCACTGCCAGGGAGGAGGCAAGGGAGGGTACCCTGCTACACATATGTAGGATTAAAACAGTGGGTCTCCGGAGCTGAATAGCACCCCCATAAGGAGGTAAGTATCTCAGGAAGCAGGGGGTCCCCAGAGCAAAAATGAATGCGGTTCATGTCTGGAGACCCCCCTGCTTCCTACCTCGGGGATGAAATGTGAGAATTTTTGGGGGTGGAGGGGTTTAGGTGGGGGCATCCTTATTAGTGCTTGCCTAAGGGCGACACATAACCTAGGTACGGGCCTGCTGATTCTGATAGAGCAAAATTGGAGCAAGGTGCCTATGAAAATGTGCCATTAGTGTCTCACTTTGCATCACATTTGCTTAAAAGAGCCATTGCTTATGTTAGCAGAACTTGTGTCATAGAAGATGTGATGAGTGGTTATATGAACCAATCCGAGGTGGGGGGGAAACAAGATTAAAACATATTATTGTACCTTCTTTGCAGAACATCATTATTACCTTACATCTGATCATCAGAGTCCTGAGGTTGTCTGGCTCATATGATATATGCATATGGATAAAAAATCTACTATATATTTAGGAACATTGTCTGTATGTTCGCTGTGCATTTGGACACCTCTTAAGATATCGTTACCACATTTTGCATGATGGTTCCTGAGATCAAGGAGCAGGTTTTTTGTCTGTTTGGAAATTGGATACATTTTATTTTTAATTCTATGAGTTATTATAATTTCTCTGACAAGCAAGTCAGCCACAGGGTGTTATGTAGGCTATGAATCTGGCACGTGACAACACACTGGTGACATCATAATGCACATAGCCTGGTGACAGATAAGGAGAGTCAGATACCTATACATTTTACACAGAAAGTGGACAAAGAAAGAGAGGAAGTCAGTTGGCACGTGAGGATGCTGGTGAAGGAGAAAGAGGTGGAAAGAATAGGTGACATCATAGGTCTAAGAAAGTGATGGGAGAGAGATGAGATGAGGGGGGGGAGAGAAGTGGGAAGGGGGGAGAGAAGTGAGAAGGGGGGGAGAGAAGGAAAGGAGGGATGAGGTTGGTTTCTAAGCAATTTACTCTTAGCAATTTACTTTTAGCTAGTATCTAAATAAACAGGTTATTAAATTGGTTTATATATTTTTTACAAAATCTAGCATTTCTCGATTCACAAAGATGCTCCAATATGGTTCTAAATAAATTCATCCTTTTCCCAGCGCCCTGAATCGATGTATCATTATTTGGTGGCTTACAGTTTACAGTAAGTAAAAAAAAACAAAAAAAAACAGGAATATCATAATCATTCTTCACAAAAAAACTCGGTCTTATTTTCACAGATCCTTAAAATTGCACGAATGATAGTTATCTTTTAAAAATCAATATTAAAATCTTTCAAATGAATCAAACACGTCTAAGTATTTTAAATGATTTGTATAAGAAATCCTGACCATCTTTGTAAACGATGGAGCATAAAAGTGGGTTTTACTGCCGTCAGCTCTCATTTGTCATTGCCCCGTTTGGAAATAGGCCCTAAGAGATGAATTATCTGCATGTCAGCCTTGGTAAGCTGCAGGCAGTGCCAGGGGTAACAGCCTTCACCAGGCTTGACAGGTGAGTTAGTCTCCATATTGTTTCTTTATTGTTGCAACTTCCAGGCACATGTTGGCCTGGTGAGGCCTGGAAGATGCTGGACAGGATGAGTGGCTTGCAACACCTAAATCTGCCCAGTTACTGAGCCAGAGGGTTGACCACTACTGTATAAATATGAAGCTCCATATAATTATCATTAGACCTCAGAGGGGGATCAGACCCCCAGGAAGACCCTGCCATCTAGGAAGTCTCCAGGGATCCCTAACATCAGGGATCCACACTTATCTCAAGCCCAAACTTAGACCAACAAAAGGGTGTCTCCAGGTCAGGCTTGGCCTGTGGGGTAAGGGACAGCTCCTCTTTTATTATTTTCTAGACAGGGACTAGTTATTTTAGTGCAGGGGCCTAAAGTTATATACCAAGAGAAGTTATTCTTTCGTAAAAGGGTGAAGGAGAGACCTCCCTACATACAGTCTTCCGATCGGGGAATGCTTGATGTTGTAAGTCATTTATTGCCTGCACTGAACCCCTGTCCTGTTGGTGACGAAGAGATATTGTTGCACCAAATAAAGAGTCCCTTGAATAGTTCCTGGCTCCTGTCTACCTCATATACTCCTCACAGCCTTGGCCAGGACTCACTAACAGATCCCTGAAAAGGTAACGGCTGTGCTAACACTACAACTGAGCAGGTAAAGAAATCCCTGTCCGCCTTCAGAACCGTGGTTATTTCTATTGCATTCACTGTACACCTTATCTCTGGCTACCGGGTGGGATAGGGGTAACATTTTCAGACTGTTAGTTAAAGTTGTTAATCACCTGGTTTGAACCCATTACATTTATCCCTGCCAATAGCCCATTGTCATTATGAGTGGGACTGCACCTTCGCTGTGTAAGTCTTTTCAAAAACCTTTCAAATGGACTGTTTTATCTTAGACTATTCAGCGAGTTTATTGGCTGCAGGCCAGTCATTTCACTGACTCCCCACTCAAGTCTTTCTTTTATTAACTGGCTTTGTGGTGAAGGAAGCTTTGTTGTGGAGGAAAACGACGTTAGAAAGAGTTTCCGGACCGCAGCTTTCCAGAAGATGTTGACTTTTTCTTGATGCCGTCTGATCTGGAAGTTCCACTAATCCCCTTCAGCATTGTTGGTATTTCTCTTGCTGTCATTTGGGATTCTTTCCATTGTGCCTTCACATCGATGGTAATCTTTACAGCTCTCTGCTGTTTCTTAGCCGGCCCACCTCTTCTTCAAACCTAACTGTATGTGAATGCTCGCAATTCCACTGCCCCAAATGCAATGAAGGTGTAAAACACGTTTTTTATTATTATTTATTTTTTTTATCTTAGTTTTGCTCCTTTCTTTTAAAATGATCATTATTTAAAACTGCTGACATTATCATGCCTCCCTAAAAAAAAAACTTATCATACATTTCATTAAAGTTAGTACACTTCAGGAAGAGAGAACTCTTGAAAGCTTGTCCTACAATATAAAATGTGTGTCCAAAGAAAAAAAGGTCTAATGTAATACTGAAGGACTCACCGACATATATTTAGACAACATAGGCCGAGATCCACGAAAGAATGAAATTAGCATGCCTGTTCTTTCATTCAAATTAATGGGAGTAAAGGCGTGCTAGAGCTTGGCGCCATTTTGTGGATCTGGGCCGTTATGTGAAGTAATGACCAGATATGTATGTAATAGAATTTGCTTTGTAATACGTTCCAGGCCCACTCTGGGAATATAGGCATTATTGGCATTTCGGAAGTTCAACGATCAACTCCCGGATTAAAACATTAAAATCCATCCAAGTTATTAGGGCAGAGATGTCAACTTTCAAAGGCCAAAAGCCGGGAGATTTGGGGACAATGGACCAAGGTGCTTAATGACATCATTGAAAACAAGACTGTCTGAATGTATTTTCCTGGTGAAATATTATATATGTGACCTTCCCTGCCCGGCTCCTAGGGAGATTACATTGGTGCACAGTATTTGACTTCTCAGCATAGTTTACCTTAATTCAGGGTGCTGGATATACGCGGCTAGGTGATGACGCAGCAAGGGTGAAAATGATGGGTACCAGGAACTTTTGTAGTATAACTCTTTATTCAGGTTCCCAGGCATGGGGACACTTCACACACATACTTGACATAGTTGTACGTTGCTTTACATACTCTTGGTTACTCATTGACACAGTTCTTCCTTGAGTGCCCACTCTTAACACTCAAAGGGAGGTGCATATACTTGGCTGTGCTACTTGTATTGGACCAGACCTGCCTTCAGAGTAACCTCCGTTATATCACGTCTACTTTGAGCCCTTACAGGGATCCTGGCCAGTTCTGTGCAGGTAACGACTATAAGAAAGATACACACACCAAGCGCACCAAGAATTAGTATACACTCTAATATATCCAAACCACAATGAGATATACAATTAGGTGTAATTGTGATTTTAATGATAAAAAAGGTCTACACTCAGACCATGGACAAACATTAACAGCGGTTTCAACACCGCTAGACTAATACAGTGAACACATATAAAATATCATAAAAAAGTATCATAAAAAACGTATATATGCAAATACAGCAAATGAAACAATCTCCAAAGTCGTAAGACTGATTTAAGTACACCTAATAATAAGTAGATGCCCCTGCTGTACGATAGAGAGAGCTGAGAAGGGGGGCGGGGGGCGGGGCGGTACTGACACGATAAGTGTAAGGTAATGACTATACCCCATTCCTGATTGGGAACTGCCACTTTCCTACTGGTTGAAGAGAATACATAGGTGGATCCGCCTGTAGAGCTCATCCGCTGACACTCGGGAGCCCTCTGCATATGCCACAGTGTCATCTCTGTCTCGCCTTTTTTGGTACCTGCGTGTCTTCATTGGCCATCTAATTGGGATCCTCACTATAAGGGCACTCTCCCTATCTGCCACATAACAAAAAAGGGGGGGTGATCTCTCTTATTACTTCAGGAACATAATCTCTAGCTACACTTCCTGAGGCTCCTCTCCTCTTATCCTTTAGGAACCTAACCTTCAAGAACCTTCCTCCTCTCCTATATTCTTCCCTGTTACTAGGGTGACCATATTTGTTTCGGCCAAAACCTGGACAAATTTTACGCATGCGCAGTCAGCGAGCGCTGACTGCACATGTGCGAAGAGCGCTTGCAGACCGCGTATGCACGATCGGCACTTGCCAGATGTTCGTGCGCATTTACGAACTGCGTTTTCCGGTCGCTCATGCTCAATCGGAGCTTGCCGGTCGTGCATCTGCCCTAGCAGCCGGAAAATGCCGATCACGCATGTGCTGTTAGCAAGTGCCGATCGCGTAAATAAACCCTTATTTAAATGGAAATCTATTGACCTTTTTTATTTTTTTAAATTAAAATGTGTATACAGGCATACCCCGCATTAACGTACGCAATGGGACCAGAGCATGTATGTAAAGCGAAAATGTACTTAAAGTGAAGCACTACCCTTTTCCCACTTATCGAAGCATGTACTGCACTGCAATCGTCATATACATGCATAATTGATGTAAATAACGCATTTGTAACAGGCTCTATAGTCTCCCCGCTTGCACACAGCTTCGGTACAGGTAGGGGGTCGGTGTTGCTGTTCAGGACGTGCTGAC
Organism: Ascaphus truei; assembly: GCF_040206685.1. NCBI lineage: Eukaryota > Metazoa > Chordata > Amphibia > Anura > Ascaphidae > Ascaphus > Ascaphus truei. The sequence goes on along the minus strand of NC_134494.1, from coordinate 23,145,232 downwards.
AGGCGCATGCGTGAGCTGCTGTTTGCCTATTGGGCGATATGTCCTTACTCGCGAGTGTACTTAAAGTGAGTGTCCTTAAACCGGGGTATGCCTGTATATATATATATATATATATATAAAATTATTCTTATTTTTTTTTTTATAATTTTTTTTTTTTACATCTGAGAAAGAAAAACTGTGTCCCACCACTGTACCCACTCAGGCTTATATATAGTCCCCTCCTACTACCCGCCCTTGTTTGTAATGACGTTCACCGAGGGGCCAGGATTTAGTTCTCTGGTGCACGCACAGTGACAGTTTACGAGTGTTGGCGAGTGCTGTGGTAGTTTACGAGTGTTAGCGAGCACGCTCCATGGTAGTTTATGAGTGTTCGCGAGCACACACAGTGGTAGTTTACGAGTGTTAGTGAGCATGCACTGTGGCAGTTTACGAGTGTTGGCGAGCATGCACCGTGGTAGTTTACGAGTGTTGGCGAGCATGCACCGTGGCAGTTTACGAGTGTTGGCGAGCATGCACCGTGGTAGTTTACGAGTGTTGGCGAGCATGCACCGTGGTAGTTTATGAGTGTTGGCGAGCATGCACCGTGGCAGTTTACGAGTGTTGGCGAATGCAAGCCGTGGTAGTTTACGAGTGTTGGCGAGCACGTGCTGTGGTAGTTTACGCGTGTTGGCGAGCGCGCGGCGTGGTAGTTTATGCATGTTGCTGAGCGGGCGCCGTGGTAGTTTACGAGTGTTTATGAGTGCGCGCCTTGTTAGTTTATGAGTGTTGGTGAGCATGCGCCATGGTAGTTTACGAGTGTTGATGAATGCGCGCCATAACAGTTTATGAGTGTTACTGAACAAGCGCTGTGGTAGTTTAAAAACAGGAAGAAAAAAAAATAGGGAAGCGCAGTCAAACGGGTAATGGTAGAATGACACCTTTATAATGAATTTATAACACAAAATAATAAAAAGCAATAAACAACAATTGTTAAAAGAATGGCAATAATAAATAATGTCCATAGGATCTAATTCACATAGCCGGCTGCTGCTGAAAAAAAGTCAGAGGGATGACAACAGGTAAGAAATCCTGGTTCAAGATCAAAAGTCCTGGGACCAGAGTAACGGCCCCAGATAGGTGCACAAATCGTGGGGGGCTGGAATTGTTAGTGGGGGGGAGGGGGGTATGCCGTTAGTGAGCCAATGCTTGATGTGCTCACCCAACCTCCACTGGTTGCTACGGAACGGCCCGTGTGTTCCTCCCGAACCAGCTCCTCCAAGTCTCGATGTTAGAGACCGACTGTGTCCAGCCCACCGGGTTTCCGGGTGTGACGTCACTTCCGGACGTGACGCACTAACCCTTCCCGGCTGTAACAGGGACTATTCGATCCTCCTCCGCAGCGTTGATAGCAGACAGACACGCTGAAAGCAAAAATGCCGCCGCCCTCTCCAGAGCACGTAGCAGTGCTCGCTGAATCCAATCACTAGGACAAGTGAGAGCACAGACCCCTGGCTCCTCCTCCTACGCGTTTCACCAATAAATGGCTTCATCAGGGTTACCATAGAGTTGAGTTCATAGAGTATATATACCCCTATTGTTAGGACCAATATGTCAGGCTCAGAATGTGCACTCATGTTAAGCTTCCATTTTGTCTGGTCATAACTAGTTAAGATTCTGTAGTCAGCCTTTTGCTGAAATATAATTCCTGAATGCACTCAGTTTCTCTGCTAAATTGCATTTCATTCTCCCTGGCCAGGATATTACTAGATACTTTTGTGAGGTCAATTTCCTGGTGTTTTAGTAGAATATAATAGAATGGTTCTCTGCAAGAAGCAAAAATAATGTAATAAAAGTTGCTAAGACTCAAGGTCTCTTTTGATAACAGACAATGAATAAGCTATGTATTCAGAACATTGCTTGTATTGAAAAGGGACACGTCTCAAAAGTCACGCCACTAATATGTCCTGCCCCTAAATCACGCCTCTAATCAAAGCTACGCCCAAGACACACCTAGTATACGCCCAGGACACGCCTATGTTACGCCTCTAACCAATATCTTTTTTTATTCTGTATAAAAACCATTACCCTATGAGTAATAAATTGAGACAAAGGATTTGAAACCTGGCGTGCGTTACGTTTCATTTTGTTCGTCTCCCAGGCCTGAAAAGTTCATCAAAAATCGGAGATAACAGTGGCAGGGCGTGAAAAACTTCTCCGGGGAAGTCTGCTGCAAAATGGTGCAGATTGTGTATCCAGTCACAAGGCTTCAGTTTTCTTTGCAGGGAATAGGTTCCTTTTGGTTCTGAGGCCAGGGGAAGGAAATAACGGATTTTCCTTCAGTTTGTCCTCAGTTTTTCTCTGCAGAGAATAGGTTCCTTTTGGTTCTGAAGCCAGGGGAAGGAAATAACGGATTTTCCTTCACCTATTGATGGCTAGATTCATTGAATAATCAGCAATTATATATTTAAAAATCAATAGACCAAGGGGGTAAATGAACTCATACTCCCAGTATAAGGAATGGTTCATGTCACAAAACCGCAACTATTTAACATTTCACAATAAAAAACAACAATAAATTAATTTAATTAACACTGAAATTTAAGAATAAACGTATTTACATACTTTAAACATTAAAAGCAGTCATCAATAAATGTCAAAAATGCTTAAACAATTAAGGGAAAGGATGGGGGATATAAATCAATCAATAAAATCCTCCCATCTACTATTGGAATGCTAAAAGGTCAAGCTCCTCATTGAGACCCCCTGGACTAAGTGTTTGTAATTTAAAAATCCAGTAGGTCTCCTGTTTTCTAAGTCTTAAAAGTCTATCACCTCTCATATTAGTTTTTGTAATCTGTTCAATGCCCTTAATGGAGAGTCCTTCAATACTCCTATTATGTTTTGTAAGGAAATGTCTTGAAACCCCATGGCTAAAAAAACCTTTTAAAATATTTCTTCTGTGCTCTGTGAATCGTTCTTTTAAACTTCTTTTTGTTCTACCTATATAATAAAGGCCACATGGGCAGGTAAGTAAATAAATAACATATTTAGTGTTACAATTCATAAATTGTTTAATTTTGAATACTTCTCCTGTGACGTTAGACGAGAATTCAGTACTCTTATTGACAATGTGTTTACATGTCAAACAATTAAGGCGTCCACATTTGTAACAACCGGGCATGACGGTAACCACATATTGTCTGGGTTCAATTCTCTTGTCAAGTTATTTCCACCTTTCCTCAAAACTGTTGGTGCTAAAACATTGTTAAGATTTTTTGCGTGTTTAAAAACAATCTCAGGTCTCTTTTTGAGGGTCTTACCTAAAATGGGGTCATTTTAAATAATTCCCCAATGTTTCATTAAAATGTTTCTAATTTCATTAGAGGCCCCATTAAATTTAGTGATAAATAGGCAATTATCTCCGTCGTTGGGGTTATTGTTCCCCTTTCCATTTTCTTCACTTTTTTCTTTAATAAGAGATTGTCTGTTCTGCCCCCTAACCCTTGCTAACGCAACATCTAGTTTATCTTTTTTGTATCCTTTTGCTAAAAAAAAGTTATATAATATTTCTGCTTGTTCCTCAAAATCAGAATCTTTCGTACAATTCCTACGGACTCTCAAAAGTTGACCATAGGGAATATTCCAAACCCTGGAATGGTTGCTTTTCCGGTCAAGATAACTGTTTGAATCAACCTTTTTAAAATAAGTTTTAGTTAAAATCTTTTCACCTTCACTAAATAAAACTAAATCTAAAAAGTTAATCAATGTTGAATTATGCTCCTGGGTAATATGTAGATTGACATCATTCTTATTCAAATATTCATAAAATTTTAAAAGCTCTTCTGTTGTACCCCTCCATATTATTAAAAGATCATCTATAAAACATTTATAAAACCAGATATTCTTAAGGAAGGGATTATTGTGCCAAATGTTATCAATCTCCCATTTCCCCATGAACAAATTGGCAAAGCTAGGGGCAAATTTCGTCCCCATAGCTGTTCCAATAGTTTGTACAATTTTTTTTCCCTTCAAATAAAAAATAATTATTCTTTAAAATAAAATCTATACTTTTTTATAATAAAAGATCTCTGTTCTATACTCATAAAAGGGTCTTGTTGTAAAAAATAATCAACAGCCTCCGCTCCTTTCTCGTGTATGATACTTGTATATAGGGCTGTCACATCACACGTAACCCATAAGAGATCATCCGCCCATTTGATGTTACTTAAAAGCTCTAAAATATGCTTCGTGTCCCTTGTATATGATTCTAAATTTTTCACATGATTCTGGAGAAATGAATCAACAAACTCCGACAAATTTGATGTTATGGAATTAATCCCAGAGATAATTGGTGGTAGTTTACAAGTTTTGGTGAGCGTGCGCTGTGACAGTTTACAAGTGTTGGTGAACACGCACCAGGGTAGTGTACGAGTGTTGGTGAGCGAGCGCTATGACAGTTTACGAGTGTTAGTGAGCGCGCGCTGTGACAGTTTACGAGTGTTGGTGAGCGCTCGTATCCTGTCTGACAGTATCACTCATGCTGTAAAGTAACTTACAGAGAGTTGTCAGTGAGAGATAGGCCAGAGAGTGCTGATAAGAGTGGCACTGAGTGAGAAACAGTAAGTAAGCACGCGTAAAGAACTCCAGAGAGTGTGTTGATGGCGGCACACCACTCGGGGTGCTGGTGGAACTCGGCAGCCCGCAGGAAATGAGGCTGCTGGCAGGACAAGGCCAAGCAGGCTCACACTGTGATATGTAAATGGGAGGGCTGATCAAATCATGGCTCTAGGTAGGGTGACCATTCGTACCGGTTTTGCCGGGACAGTCCCGTTTTTTTGTGTCCTGTCCCGGTTTTAAGTCGTCCCGGTTTTTGTCCCGGTTTTTGTCCCTGGTCCCGGTATTGCGGGGCAGCGGCGGTGAGAATGCGGCGGCCGGTAAGTATTTTCTATGTGTGTGTGTGTGAATGCTGCCGGGGGACTGAATGAAGGAGAATGCCGGGGGCGGGACTTAGAATACAGGCCCGCATGGGATTGGATGAATGATGATGCCGGGGGCGGGACTTAGAATGCCGGCCGGCCCGCAGGGGATTGGTCGCACCGTCGCAGGCATGTCAGAGGAAGCCGGGGGCGGGGCTTCCGCTTTGTGCAGCGCACACGTGACTGACTGCTTTCCCGCTCCTGGCTCCTCTGTGCGCGGTGTGTCCCCCTTCTGTCTCGGGTCCCAGACAAGGGGGGGTAATAGGAGATGGTAGCGGGGGTGCACCTGCCTTTGCCCCCCCGGCGCTCGTACCTTTGCCCCCCGGCGCTCGTACCTTTGCCCCCCGGCGCTCCCACCTTTGCCCCCCGGTGCTCACTTCCCCCCGTCCACTTGGTGTGGGAGATGGGCTCGGGGGTGGGCAGTGGTGGCTGCGCGGTCGCGGGCGGTGCAGGGGCTGGCGGGGTGTATCTGTGTGTGCATCTGTGTGTGTATCTGTGTGTGTGTGTGTATCAGTGGGTGTGCATCAGTGTGTGTATGTGTATCAGTGGGTGTGTATCAGTGTGTGTGTGTGTCAGTGGGTGGGTGTATCAGTGGGTGTGTGGGTGTGTGTGTGTCAGTGTGTATCAGTGGGTGTCTGTGTGTGTGTATCAGTGGGTGTGTGTATCAGTGGGTGGGTGTTTATCAGTGGGTGTGTGTGTATCAGTGGGTGTGTATCCGTGTGTGTGTGTGTGTGTGTGTGTGTGTGTATCAGTGGGTGGGTGTGTATCAGTGGGTGTCAGTGGGTGGGTGTGGGTATTAGTGGGTGGGTGTGTGTGTATCAGTGGGTGGGTGTGTGTGTGTGTGTATCAGTGGGTGGGTGTCTCTCTCCCCCTCCCTGTCTCCCTCTCCCCTCCCTTTCTCTCCCTACCCCTCCCTTTGTCTCCCACCCCCTCCCTTTCTCTCCCTCCCCCTCCCTTTCTCTCCCTCCCCCTTACCTTTCTCTCCCTCCCCCCTCCCTTTCTCTCCCCCTCCCTTTCTCTTTCCCTCCCTCTCCCTCCCTGTCCCTCCCTCTCCCTCCCTCCCTCCTTGTCTCTCCCTCTCCCTCCCTCCCTGTCTCTCCCTCCCTCCCTGTCTCCTTCCCTCCCTGTCTCCTTCCCTCCCTGTCTCTCCCTCCCTCCCCGTCTCTCCCCCTGTCTCCCTCCATCCCTGTCTCTCCCTCTCTCTCTCCCCCTGTCTCTCCCTCTCCCTCCCTCCCTGTCTCTCCTTCCCTCCCTGTCTCTCCCTGTCCCTCCCTCCCTGTCTCTCCCTCCCTCCCTCCCTCCCTCCCTGTCTCTCCCTCCCTCCCTGTCTCCCTCCCTCCCTGTCTCTCCCTCCCTCCCTCCGTCTCTCCCCCTGTCTCCCTCCCTCCCTGTCTCTCCCTCTCTCTCTCCCCCTGTCTCTCCCTCTCTCTCTCCCCCTGTCTCCCTCACCCTCTATGTCTTATCTTAACTGCCGTATACCTACACCGAAGTAACCTATCCTGCTTTCTTCCATATCTGACTCAAATTTCACACGGGAAACCTCGGAAGACAGGTAGGGAACACCTCCCCTCCAGTATAGTACCTTGAGGGACTGCGGATCAGGTAAGATCCCAGGCGGGATTGCTGCTTTAGAAATTGTGAAGAGGGGGCATCCTGACACTGGTTAATGGGTTCAGAATCATTCACATCTGGTTTTTTTTGTTCGATTAGTGAGGTCATCTGACGCATGCGCACACACGCACGTAACAAGGAGTAATGGTAGTAATGTATAAGTGTACTACAATAAACAAACTGTTATGTAAAAAAAAAAAATGTGTCCCGGTTTTTCATTTTCAAAATCTGGTCACCCTAGCTCTAGGGGAAGATACAACATATGTACACAATGGTATCCAACACTCAATGCTGTATAATGGGCTCGCAAACTTTTTTTGCTGTGCCCCCCCGTGCCTGCTCTCTTCCTTGGTGCGCCCCCCCCTCCTTACCTTGCGCTGCGTCAAATGACGCCGCGGGGTCGTGTGACGTCACGTGACCCGTGGCGACATTTGACGTCACGTTACCGTGGCAACCGTGATATCATTTGACGCCGCGTTGCCATGGTAAACGCGTCCTGGAGCCGGCTGAACCTCAGTAAGTAGAGGTTGCAGAGGACTCGCGCGGTCCCCCGGCATTTAATTTAAATGCCTGGGGGGAGAGAACAAGACCTCTGCAACTGTCCTCGCCCCCCAAAAAAATCTCACGCCCCACTGGGGGTCGCACCCTCCAGTTTGCACACCGCTTCTGTATAAGGCAACCTCATAGTTCGGGAGTTGCTGTGTGTGTGTCAAACATACTTCCGTTGCTTGCTATATGCGTTAGCCAAGTGCATGCGCGCCTGCAGGTAAAATAGCGTGTTGACACGGCAGCGTTTTGAGGAGACAATACATTTTGTCTTTTCAGGCGGCTGCCACGTCACGTGAGCGGTTCCGCCAATCACGGCGAACCAGCTCTGTGATGTCATAGCCACGCCCCCACCTCACCCCCGCCATGCCCATCACCTGAAACACTATGAGCACAGATCGCTTGTGCTACAGCAGCGTGGCAGGTAAGGAGCTCGCATTCTCGCAAACAAGTGGAGTGTATGAGCTTGACCTAAGGGAGGAGTGGGCTCAGTGAGTTAAGTCACTGAATCTGTAAATAACTACACTGGGTTTGAAGCAGGCAGGGACGCCAACAGGGGGGACTGCCGGTGTTGGCGTCCTGGGCTTTTGGGGTCCCAGGCCCCGTGCACAACCAGGCCAGTTAATTTAAGAAAAAAAGCTGCACCTGGTGCCGGATCTCTCTGACAACTAAGCTTCCGGCGCGCCGGCATGAGAGGGAGGCCCGGCGCATGTATGAGCAGCCAGCGTGGGACAGACAGGTAGCTGCAGCGGGGCAGGGCCAGCGGCAACTGCTGTGGCTCCCCGCAGTACCACCAGCCCACCGTCAGCCGGCCCCAACCGCCCCCCCCGCAGAACCGACAGCCACCCCCCGCAGCACCGCCAGCCGCCGGGCCACTGCCACCTCTCCCGCAGCACCGACAACCGCTGGGCCCCCGCCCCCCCACCCGCCCCCCCACCCCCCCGCAGCACCACCACCAGCCACAGGGCCCCCGCCACCGCCAGACACCGCCCGATGCACCGCCAGCTGACGGGCCCCCGCAGCCACCGCCATTGGCCCCCGCAGCACAGCCAGCCCCCGCAGTTACAGCCCCCCGCAGCACCGCAACCCCTCGCAGCTATATATGTATTGGGGGGAGTGGGGTATATTTATATATGTATTGAGAGGGAGTGGGGTATATTTGTATATGTATTGGGGGGGTTGGGGTATATTTGTATATGTATTGGGGGGAGTGGGGTATATTTATATATGTATTGGGGTTGAGTGGGGTATATTTGTATATGTATTGAGGGAAGTGGGGTATATTTGTACACAGTATGTATTGGGGGGAGTTGCGTATATTTGTATATGTATTGGGGGGAGTGGGGTATATTTGTATATATATTGTGGTGATGTATTTTTATATGTATTGGGGGGTTAAGTAAAAGTTGCGCGCTAAAAAATTTTTTTGCCGGGTGGGTGCGCTGTGGGTTGGGGGGGAGAGAGGCCTGCGCCTTTCATTTGTCCTGGGCCCCATGATTTCTGTTGGCGGCCCTGTAAGCAGCGGTACCTGGTTCTATTCCAGCGTCAGCTCCTTGTGACCTTGGGCAAGTCACTTTCCTTGTGCATTTCCTTGTGCATCAGGCACAAAAACTACATAGATTGTAAGCTCATCTGGGTACAGTCTGTCTGTAAAAATTCCTATGTGCTGCAACCATTGCGAGAAAAGCGCTATATGAAATTTATGCAAAAGCTTATCACATACACAGAGTTAATCATATAGAGCAGTAGGTCTTACATTAAAAAAACAAACAAAAAAACAAGCTTATATGTTGCAACAACAATAAAAGCACCAAAGTTTGCAATTGCAAAAAATGAAAGCAGCAGCACTTATCTCCACATTGCATGTGTCCTATCACTGCAGTTTATCTCGGACATCTCAGCTGCTGTGTTGTTTATATTATGCATTGTATACATGTATGCATGACTTTATTTATATAGCACCGTCAATGCACCTAGCACTTCACAGCAGTAATACACATATCACATAAATACCAAATAATACAAATTACACATTAGCTTCATCTGTCAGTATCTCTGAAGTGCGACCACCCCCCTACCCCCCATGTGTTCTGTACACTACAAAGGCTGTCACATTATTTTAGTATGTATGTATGTCTTTATTTATATAGCGCCATTAATGTACATAGCGCTACACAGTAGTAATACACGTGACAATCATATAAATAACAAATAGTACAAACAACAGATCATGGGAATAAGTGCTTCAGACATAAAAGTAACATTGTAGAAGAGGAGTCCCTGCTCCGAAGAGCTTACAATCTAATTGTAGATGTTTCACATATTCCTTTTGCTTTGCCTGTGTATGCAGCTCTTTAACAGCTTGTGTGTGACATTAACATGCTGCCTGAAACTGGTCAGCTAACACCGTCCTCCCCACCCCCCCTTTGTTTATGTTGTACAGGTCCTGGGGCTTGTCCTGCACTTCCCTCCCAACAGCTCGTCACTGGAGACGCGCCCGGTTGCCGTGGAGACGTGTCTTATGCTGCTCGGGTTACCTGGTAACAACAGCTTTGAGCGCGGCGGCACGCCGTAGCAGCTTCCCCCTGACCTCTGACCCGTGATGACGTCAGACGCCAGCCAGTATATATAACTCCGAGGGACTCTGCCCGGCTGTCATTGCATGCTGAGAACTCGTTGCTCGCGAGCTTGCGCGTGCGGAGGGGGGTGGGAGGGAGTTATAACGGCTTTTCGCACGGCGTTCCACACAGAGCCAGCCATGGGACAGCAAGGGGAAGCGCCTAGAGTCATATAATACCGGGGAACGGGCCAGAAGAAAGGGGGCGAGACCCCGAAACGTTGCCCCCCCCCCTTTACTTTAACTTCTACCCATGTCCCTGAGGATCTTACATCAATGGACACATGTATCTCAGTGGTTTTTCACCTTTATAAATCACTTTTTGTGTATTTTTGGCACTAGTTTTCTTGTCTAGCTTTCCTACCAGATTGGGAGATAGATCTGCTGCTTTCATTTTGTATTTTTTTTTTTTTTTTGTAGTTGCAAACTTTTTTTTTTTTCTGCATGTGAAATTTTTGAGTTAACTTCCTATGTTTCTTCAACATCCATTGAGTGATCCTTCAATTTTAAATTCCCCCCATTGAGTGCTGGATGCTATTGTGTACATATGGTGTATACTTTTTAGTGATAAGGGGTTCCCTATGGTGACACCGCAACTTTGCAACTTTATATGATCCACTTTTTTTTTTACTCGAGTGCGGATTTTTTTTGTGCTGCTGTTTTTTTACTGATGTGGGAAATAAGATGAAACACCCGGACGGCTCGGAGGGTTTCAGGAACGGTTACGTGAAGAGCAGCGTCACCCCGCTCAAGCCGGACCCCCAGCGGGGTATCCTATGCACACTATGCCGGCTCTGCAGTCTGGACTTAGCCGGGGCGGTCAGGCGGCACCGCTCTTCGGCGCTGTGTCTAGGGGCTCTCGCTGCTCTCGCCCTATCCGTGCTGCTTGGCGGGGGGACGGGGAATGGGACCGGTTCCCTGTTGCTCGTACGGACTTCGCGGTCTTTCCTGCTGGGCTTCTCGCACACTCTTAGCCCTTTGTTCAGCATCGGCTGCGCCTTCTTCTTCCTCACCTGCTACCTGACGCGATCCACGAAGGGGAGCGGGTCCCTGTGGTTGCTGGCCCTGCCTGTGTCCTGCTACTCGGGAGATCTGCTGGCGGTGCAGCTCATCCTTGGTCAGGAGGAGCCCCAGCAGACGCACATGCTGGGCAGACTAGTGGTGGTGCTGGCCTGCGTGGGCGTACTGACTCTGTCCCACGCGTTAAAACTCAAACACAGCGTCCTGGTCTTGGTTTTCTCCAGCGTGGTTTGGTTGATCTCTCTCACCAGCCTCAGTTACCTGCCCCAAGCCGTCAGAGCCCTCAGTGCCTGCCTTGTTGGGCTTGCCGGATCCCTCCTGGCTTTGGGATTCGCCCACTTTCAGATCAGGGAAGCTCACCCGAGGATTGCCAACGTGGAGGAGAAAGTGCCGGTGATAAGACCTAGTCGGAGATCGAGCTGTGTGTCCTTAGGAGAAACTTCCTCCAGTTATTATGGCAGTGGCAAAATGTCCAGGAGACCTTCCTTGCCTTGTATATCCAGGGAACAGGTAGGTCTCCAAGGATGTGGCTATTTAACTTTTTGTTTTTTTCTTACGTGTGTCTGTGTGTATATTCTGCCTAACCGGAGGTTTGGCGTGTGCAGTTATCCGTCTTAAGCTGCGCTTATAGTGACAGCGACACCGTGTCAAAACAAATGCATTGCCGTCGCGTGCACTTATAGTAAGCGCGACGGCTTGGTCGCGATTGCTGGAAGTCATCTGAATTTGATTTTTACAGCGACTGTAGCCTGACGTCGCCGGCACTATAAGCGACAATTTGCAAAAAAAAATGTCAAGGTACTGAATATCTCTCAACCAGGACAAATGCATTGACATGCGCACCTGGGGCTTTTAATAACGTCAATCTCGCCTTTAAACATTCTTTGGCTATAAACCCCCAACATTTTGGTGAGATACATTCACGGTAAAAAGGAAAATGAAATCCTGCAAATATCAGTTAGAAGTGAATATCTTAAACGCACATAATCGGATACATGGGAGTATCTGGGTCGGTTTGTACATACAGCACAGTAAGCTCCCTCTGGTTGGATGAACACTTGTTTTTCTTGTCTGCTGTCACTAGCAGTCCCCTCCCTCTCCTGTCACTTTTCTGTTTTATTGGCTTTATGGAGACTTTGGGTGTTTTTTTTTTTTTTTTTTTTTTTAGCAAAGTTGTTCCATTGCGGGAGCAATTTCAACTCGGGCCATGTAACTTTTACAAAGCTGTGAAATATCACCAGCTGGCCCCTTATTTATTTCCGACGACGTGTGAGCAGATCCAAAGCAGCATCACATAATTAAGCCAGTCAGGCTGAATTCCCTAGTTCCAATGGGAGTCTAAAAGATGAGGGGTTTTTTTTTTTCTATTTTAAAACATTAAATATTAATCGCCTCTTTATTTTTTATTATAAAAAATCAATATAGGTTGTGTATTGGGAAGCAAACCCTTCTCTTTTTTTTTTTTTTTTTTTTTTTAGGTGGATGTTTTTTCGTTATGTAAAACAAAAAGTAAAGGTTGCTAAAACAAGCATAAGAACATTTGATTAAAAGCTAAAATTAACGAACACCAATTTTAAAATAAAAAATGTTTTCAAGTGGCACTTTTTTTATAAGCGAGTATGAATCGATGATAAACTTGCTTATTACCTGGTGCGTGCAATAGAGGCTTTTGCGTCCCTTTCCCCATGAAATCGGGATACCCAGGGGTCACAGAAAGGATTTAGGGTTTAACCCCTTCTGCTGTCAGAGGCGACAGCAATACATTGCGCTGCTGGCTGGGAAGGGGTTAACATTTGTGAGACACCACCAGAACTCTTTTTTTTGTAGATATAGAAATCGCAATGAAAATATTTTTACTAGTGCGGTAACACCAATGGTGAGGATGGAAGTTATACACCTACTTACATAGTTGAAAAAAGACATACGTCCAAGTTCAACCTATGCTAAATGTAGATGACAGATAATTTATCCTATATCCGTACTTGCAGTATATTGATCCACAGGAAGGCAAACAAAAAACCCCATTGAAATATCTAATGGTATCTCATAAGGGGAAAAATAAATTCTTTCCTGACTCCAATATTGGCGATTGGATTACTCCCTGGATCAACATCCTTCCCATATTTACTTATTTTGGTATATCCCTGTATACCTTTTACCTAAATCCTTTCACATTTACATATATTACAAAGGTAGTTTCATCTATGCTATAAGCCTACAGTGTCTTGCAACCGGTTTCAGCACTGAAACGGTTAATACATAAACTCCATGTGATGCAGATAGTGTCTGGTTCACAGAAATGGATTTGAAAGGCAAGAAGATTGACCCCCTCCTAACTTCTGTTAATTCCACACAGCTTGATTATCGTCTGCCTTTATTGCGTGGTTATATTAAAGGTTATCACTTCCCTGGGGGGGGGGGGGGGGCGCCATCAGCAACATGTTTGCTAACTATATAATACACCTATATTCTGCACGTAGTTTAATGCACAGACTGAGACGTTTGTAGGATCTCTGCGTGCTGCTTATCAATAGTCTCTTGGATGCATGGTGTATGGCTGTGATGAGGCTTCGGCATGCAGTCTGTTTACCATCGTATGTTGATAAACATGGGGTTGCAAGGTTATATGCTGACAGTGATGGTAACCCCTTTGGTTGGTAGATAGGGCCTGACTCATTTTACACACACACACACTTCTCTGGTCTATATTTGTGGTCTCAAATATTAACCTCTTTATTGCCTGAGGACTGCAGCATGCTGGCAGCTCAAAACTCCAGCCTTGGACTTTCTTAAGCCTTTCAATGTCAAAGGTGGATTTATGCGAGTGGTTCTAAAGAAAGGTTCGTTCCGGAGATGCAACCTGTGCCAATATTTTTGGCAACCAAAGGATATCAAAAGAAATGTTCGGAGCGCTATTTGTTTGTTTTGGAAATGTCTCTGTAGTAATCCATAATAGGCAGCGCACGGATACAGCAGGCATGTTGGGCAGTTCCCAAAAACGCATGGGGAGAAATGCTTTTAAGGTCTTAAAAAATAGTGTTCACCTTTATCTGACCAGCACGTGTTGCAGCAGCGATCTCGCTGGATTTCAATGTAATAATTATACGTAATACAAACCAGTGAGGGAGGGGATTTCTTCAACGCTAAACCATGCAAGATTTAGCTCCCTCCCCTCTGGTAGAAGAAATACTTACTGGTTTAGGTGCTGCTGTGGTTTACGTGATATTTAAACCATTGTCCAAGAGGAAGCCACAACGCATTCCCCCTAATCACATTGCGGCTTCCTGTGGCCTGCAAGATTTGGCAGCCATTTTAATTTCCCTAAAGGAGTAAAACACTGCCAACTAAACTGTTCAATATGTCGGGAATAGGCGGATTTGGGGTTCACACAAAGTAAAAATACAGTATCAGCAAATATATACATCAATTTTAAAAATCACAATAAAACTGAACCGGGATGTTGTTTTAGAAGCCATCATTTTGCACTGGACACCAAAACCTAATCAGCCATCAAGGTCTCCAGTGCTACATAAGTTACATTTTTTCTTTTCTTTTCAATTTTTTTTTTCTTTTACATAAATGGTAGGATCTACTTTATAAGCATTTTACAATAGTGTGATTTTAGAGTAGGAGACTACGGCAGTTATAACAGCCATCCCTGTTTCACATGTGCTGAGGGAACTGATGGAAGCAAACTTTCAGTGCAGGAAAACTGTAAAGCGAGCCACTGACTATTTTTATATTCAGTACTGAAAGTGGCAAGGGTAGGCAATCTGTTACAGGGCACAAAGGTGGCTACTCAATATTGCACAGCCTTATGCAAGAACGTGAAACAGATGCTAGTGTTGATCGATCTTTAGTGTCATTCGATCTTGGCAGACTGATTATTGAATAGATTGATTGTTGTCGTTCCCTTTTTAAACCTAGTCTCGGCGAAAGGAAGCATTTTTGTGCAATGATAAGTGTATGTTCAATAATTGAAATGACATTCATTGTTATAAATTCAAACCTTCTTTTTAGTGTGTGCAAAACATTGGTGCTAGTTCAGCTGCAATAAGTAGGAAGGTTACCTCTTCATCAGGGTCGTTCTCTGTGTTTGCACCGTTTATAATGTTTGCTATTTAAAAATATTTAATTTACCTCCATTTCCTTTTTTATTTTCATGTCCTTTAGGATAATCCAGTATGCTACACTTGCAATAAGGCATATCTTAATGTACATGAACTAGCAGCTTAACTCAAGGGTTTGAAACTCTATGGAATAGTTTTCTCTTACACCATTTATCAATCTCTTTATTTTCAAATTTGACTTGGTATCTCCCTAGTGGTTTTTTTTTTTTTTTACATTGGAGAGAACAATTAACCATGTACTTGTACTATTGCTGGTTTTTAAGACTCAAGTAGCAAATTAAAATACATTTGAGCTATTCAAGCTTGCTATATACAAATTAAATGTTTCGAGCTCATGGTTGTCCCACAATATGAAGACTTCAGAGAGCATTTGAAATGTGTTTTTGTAAAGTTAGTTGGTGCTCTCCCTTTTCCGTGCAGGTGTTAATGCGTAACAGACTGTCATAATCCTTTTATTCACAGAGATACTGTAGAACAGATACTTTGAGTTAATAAGTGTTTTAAACCTGTGTTGAGGAAGCACAAACTGTGGGAAAACAACTTTTACGCGCAGGAGTGTTTTAAAAGAAATTTGGAAGGGCTACTTATTAAAAGACTAATTTTTAAAGCGTAAAATGCACTGAAAGGGGATCTCTGTGGCTAAAGGGGTCGGCAGCAATATAATTAGGGTTTTGTAAAGCACTACATAATAACTTGACGTGTAAGAGAAATACATTCTTGAGGACTTTTATTTTTACGGTAGGCATCCAAATAATGAAACCGCAACTTGCTTGAAAATGACAAATCATCTTACTTTTTTTTTTTCATTAAAGTGTGTGTGTCTTCACTTGTTGTACTGTTGACTTTGTCTAATAACCTTTTTTGAGGTCTAGTTGGATCTTCATATATTTTCAATATTGAAACTGTTGTATGGCTAAGTGCTTTCATCTTTCTGAAACTCCAGTATATGTTGGGAAATTAGACTGGGCTTTTTAAAGCAGCTGTCTGCACTGATCCTATTTTTTATTTTAATTAATTTATTTTTATTCAATGCTTTTTGTTCAAGATGTTTTAAGCATTTCAAATATTAAGTGTCTGGGAGGCTAAAACGAAGCTCTCTCTCCAGAACTCTGTGCAGTCTAAAGGGTGCAATGGCCATCTAATGCTTGAGATTAAGAAAATCATGTGTTTAACCCTTTTATTTTTTATAGAGCAGGTCATGCTCAGGCGGTTAGGATGCTAACCTTTGCGTTGCATTCATACTGACGTTGCAGGGAGCAGGGTGTTGCTGCTTTATGCACTATTAGCCATGCAAAGCCTTCAAAGATGTCATTATGCACAGTGTAATTTTGTCCCATTATACATTCAGTTGCTCGGCCAAAAAAAAAAATGAACAGCTTAATTTAAATGTTAACACTGCGTCATTTCTATTGCAACATATCATTTTTACATTGTGAGACACGCGTTCGTAATGTGGATGGATTAGTCGATGTTGACAATAGCTAAATTAATTTAACCTTCAGAAAATGTGATGCAAAAATAAAAATAAACCCTGCATATGTCTAGTGTGTTTTGTACTGATCGGACAGTAGGTGAGGAATGTGTTGCATGCTTGCGGTGATGTGTCTAGTAAAACAAGATTGGCAAGGAGCAGTGTTTTGTTTTTTTTGGTACACGAAACTATTGTATGATGTCAGTGTATTTTAACCACTGTTTGTGTAGAGCGCCTTGGGCAATGTGCCGAGTACCCTCCCATCACAAAAAATGTCAAGGCGTTTAGAAATGTGGAAGAGCAGTTGAGTGTATAGGTGTCAAGGATTTACATTCTCCCCAAAACATTTAATTGTTCCCCCATCCTATCCCCCAAAGGAGAATCTCTCTTTAGATGACCTAAATGAGGGCACTCGGTGTGGTCGTCTCATTCTTATTTACTGGAGACAGTTTAGAAAATTCGTTACCCCCCTTTTTCCCCTCTTTATACATGTATATGATTTGACGTCCGAGTGTTCATTGGCCTATGGCAGAGGTTCTCTACTCCAGTCCTCAAGATCTCGCTTCCACCCCCTCCCCAAACAGTTCAGCTTTCAAGGATATCCCTGCGTCAGCACAGGTGATTCAGACACTGAGCCACCTGTGCTGAAGCAGGGATATCCTTAACTTGACCTGTTTGGGGGGCGGGGCGGCTATGGTATTCGCTGCTATTAGTCTCATGCTGTGAAACCGGGGACGGGTAACTTCTTACTGAGGGTGTCCCGGAGTTAAGACCGGTGCCTTTTGAAGAAGACGACCCTGATTCCGCTAATGTAACCATTTAATGGCCATTGCTCTGTAATGTGTCGCTAGTCCCCCTGGTAATTATTAAAACATACCCCATGAAATTTGGTGCCTGATATTTGCCTGTAAAGCACTGTGCAGTTAGTTGGGCACGGGCTCATTTAGTAATGAATGGCAGTGTTGGTAACGCTGCAGAGGGTCACAAAATGACCATGTATTGTCTTGGCAAAGCCTCAAATGTTATAAATGAAACCTCATCCTAGATACATAATGAAAGTAATTGTCAGTTTCTAATCAAAATCATGCTCTTCCATCTATCTATCTTGTCACTTGCATAAAAAACGTTGAGCTACAATAAAAGCATTGAGTTTATGTGGGTAAGCATGCTGGGCCATATTTATGCTATTCCAAAGGACACTTGTATTACTGGTCATTTTGTAAAGCGCCAACATATTCCGCAGCACGGTACAATGGGGGTACAATTTTAAGTGAATTACATGAACAGAATGACATGCCAAAGACAGATTCAGAAGGTAAGGAGGGCCCTGCTCCCGAGAGCTTACAATCTAGAGGGAATAAGGAGCAATGTTTAAACAAAATGGCTGCTTGTTGTGGGACAGTGTGCCTCAGGATGGTGTATGGTCCAGCGTCACAGCTGATCCCAATAAGGCTTGGTGTTGGATAGCATGGAGTTTGATAAGGGGAGGGGTGGATGTTGCGGGTATGCCAGATGGACTTCCTTGAAAAGGTGAGGTTTCAGGGAGTTTCTAAGTGTCTGATTGGTGGTAGGGAATTCCAGAGAGGGGGCAGCTAGGTGAAGTCTTGTAGATGGCAATAAAAGGAGGTGATGAGGCAGGAGGAAAGATTAAGTAGGACCGATCCCTGCAGGACCCCAACAGATGGGAATCAGGAGGAGATACCAGGGAATGAAACACAGAGCATCTGGATAGGTAGGATGTCAACCAGGATAGGGCTGTGTCATGGAGGCCAATGGAGTAAAGAGTATGGGTCAGATGTCTTTCTGCACCGGAATGCATCTTATGGTGTATGGCTGCTTGGTACATGTGGCCCAATACAAACCTTCATTATGAAGGCCAAAGTTTTGAAAGTTTAGTTGCACCAAATGTCTAGTAAACATGATACACTGTTGTACATTCACACACTGCGAGAATATCAACATTTAGAAGAAAAAAATGAATAGTGCCTTTATCTCATTAAGTGATGTTTTGGAAAAAGATGCCAGCCATGTCAGTCTCTTGCTTTCCACCGTTTCTATAAGACACATGAGCCACCGCCGCTGTTCAAATCGCCACATTTCTGCCGACTTTCATGATGCCTGTGCAGTGGAAGGGAAATCTGTGTAAGTTTGAGGCTTTTCTCAAGCTATTTGGAATGTCTAACTTTGTGATCTTGACTAATGTGTGTGGCAAACTGGGTCAACTTGGCACATAGCTAAGTTATACCTGTAAAAAGTGTTCTGAATTCTCGAAACACTTTCACTGCTAGAGCAGTGTGCATGGCAGCGGAGGGCTTAAAAGATCTGTCATGGGCACATGTCTGCACCAATGACTGTCTTAAAAATACCAATTATTTGACTTGTTTTAATGAGGAACTGAAACATTTGTCAGGGTTTTTTTTTGTTTTGTTTACTTTTACCTTGAAACTTTTTTGTGTTTTTAATGTTTCAAAATGTGTTGTGATGGGTTTCTTGCAAATTTTCACTTTAAAGGCGCAATACATGCAATATCCCAAATGTGTGGTTTTTATAAAAATATATTTGATTTTTTTTTTTAATCTGTTCCGTAGTATTGGATAATAATTCATTCATGTATTAATAAAAAAATTTATGTCCACTCTTAATAGGAATAATATGAATGAAACCGCAATCACCAAAGTAATGGGAAAAACAGGCAGGTGCTCTGGAGGATAATACAATTGTTTTATCGGTGTTGATCAAAGAAAGATCAAAAAGATTCCTCCTGCTATTAGCACTCTATGCCATATATCAACAAATGGACCTAATAGCCCGACAGTAAATTACTGCAAGTCAGGTCTAGTGACCCAGAATCATTGGAGAAACCAAAAAATAATAACATTTTATTCATTCTAAATTGAAGTTAAAAACATATACATTATTAAAAAATCCCCATAGTAGTGTAGCAAAAAGAGCAGTTCGTCCAGGTAAATATATCTAGATAAATAGTATCCAAAAATACTCAATATAAACATCCAAAGTATTTATATCAATTGTTGCTCAGGCTAGCAAAAAGTCTAAAACAAGTGTGGCTTGCAAATATCAATGAACTCTATCAGATATATGTCATCATCGGAGACAGACATAGAATATGTCCAATTGATCACATGCCTCTGGCACTTATTTCTATAATAGGGCCGCGCACGGAAGTGAGCGTGGAGACAGCTGACAGGGGAGTAGTCAGAGACAATAATGATTTTGCGCCGCTACCGGCGCTGTAATGTGTGTCAATAAGTGCACAATAAAGATAATTTTTATTTATTCAACATGTATTATTTTTTTTTAAATTTTATTTAATAAATGATTCACTCTCAAAATCTATACGCACACGCACACGCACGCACACACACGCTACCTTCCCAGCCTGCTGCTCCCGGCAGCACGGACTGTATACCCACAAAGTATGCGTCACGTGCACAGGCACGCGCACATACTATATTACAAGCCTTAGGTAATCAAAGGCTGCATTTGTTAAAACAAAAAATGAGAGTTCACTTCACAGCTCCTCCCCTCCTAGGCTGGCTCCTCCTCGTGTGCCAATCTCACACATCGTGCACCACACATACTATGCATACGTTATATACATATACACAACATATATTCACCATATACATACATATGTAACCCACTTAATTGCATCTGTTGGCGCGTTACAACTGGTGAGAAAGTTTGTCCCGCTGTAACACAACAGCCGGAGTAGTGTTACATGTTTACACACTCAACACATGCACCTTTTACATAACCACCTTTTACAAAGACCTGCAGAAAGGCTCAACCTTGATGTGGTTGCAGGCTTGTAATGCTGTGGCCAAAGGATTAACTCAGCGGTGCGCAAACTGGGGGCGTGAGACTGCCTGCGGGGGGGGTGGGGGACGCGCTTTACAGAGGCCTTGCGCGCTTCCCGAAGGCACTTAAATTAAGTGCCGGGGTAGCTGCAGGGCCTCTGTAAACCTTTACTTACCTTGGCTCCACACGCATCACCATGGCCAAATGACGCCACGAGGTCATGTGACGTCACGTTGCTATGGCAACGTGACGTCATGGCGCCGGAGCCGAGGTTAGTGAGGGGGGGGGGGGGGGCGCGGGGTGAGGTGACCGCCGGTAGGGGGGTGCAGGGGAAAAAGTCTGCGCCCCCCTGGATTAACTAATGACCCTTACTTATGAGAAGAACAGATAGCATATTTGCCTTCAACCTCTTTTGCAACTGTGTCCTCCACAAAGCCAGAGTATGAGCCTCATGCAAGGCACGTCTGTAAATCACATTTGCCGCATTAGAGAAATTGTTAGACTTGTAATATAGTACGCGCTGGTGCACGGCGTTGCGTGTACACGTGGCTATGACATCACAGCGTTGGGCCGCAATGTGATTGGCTCACAGCGTCACGTGGCGTGGCAACAGCGCGAAAATACAAATGTGTTGTATTTCCTCAGATCTGCCGCGCCAACGCTCGTGCACGTGCGTCTCCACTATAGCAACGGCAGGTTCACACAGGCAATTATCATTGTCGCGCACTATATTACAGGCCTTATGCATACTCGGTACCATTTGAAAGAAGTGACTGCATATATAGGTGATTTGGAGACTGTTGGCGTTCTGATATTGGGTGTCTTATGTAAATGGTCTGCCAGTCAGACTGTATTTGTTAATGTTGACTTTATTCTGTGAGTTACCACATTATTATACTGCTAAAGCTTCCTATTCTACAGTCTAAATTCTATTTATCCATGTTAAAATAGTTGTCTACTTGGAATAGTATATCTAAAACCTATACAGTCCCTGGGAATAATAGTACTACAGTACGTTTTCATTCTCAAAGTTCAGCCAAGCGGACGGACATGGTTGGGGTTGGGGAAGCAGATATTATTCTGTGCTTATCTGTATTTCCTTTGCAGGCTGCCTACTAACAATGCTTTTATCAAATAATACGCGTGAGGCTGCTGAAACAAATATAAATCCTAAACATTAGTAAGCGAATATACCTCCAGTCTATTT